>NW_028297113.1:738313-934047 GCF_055798465.1 Pogonomyrmex barbatus | reverse complement strand
ACTACAATTTTGTTTTGTTAGTTAAGTAAGTTTTTTGAAAAGTTCAGACCTTTAAACATTAAGGTAAGATAATTGTAATATGTAATTAAATAAAGTATTGCATCTTTATTTGTTTTTTCTTTTTTGAATTGTAGACAAAAGAATAGATCATTTCTTTTCTGTTGAGAAATGCACATTTCGCCTTTTAAAAACAGTTATATGTTAAACGGTTTTGTTAATACGTATATACGTATTATATATATATATATATATATAATACGTATTATACATATATTATATATATATATATATTATATATATATATAATATATATTATATATATATTATATATATATATATATAATACGTATTATATACATATATATATATATATATATATATATATATATATATATATAATACGTATATACATATTAACAAAACCGTTTAACATATAACTGTTTTTAAAAGGCGAAATGTGCATTTCTCAACAGAAAAGAAATGATCTATTCTTTTGTCTACAATTCAAAAAAGAAAAAACAAATAAAGATGCAATACTTTATTTAATTACATATTACAATTATCTTACCTTAATGTTTAAAGGTCTGAACTTTTCAAAAAACTTACTTAACTAACAAAACAAAATTGTAGTATAGACAAAAGTTGACAATTCGAATATTCATATGATAACTTTTGCGATCAAAAGAATAAAACTACGAATTCAGAGGAATATTTCATGGTGCATAAAATTCTCCTGTCAAATTAAAAAAAAAATGTCATATACAAGATTCATTGTCGGAACTGTGATGCATCTTATGTGGGTCAAACAAGACAATTACTAAGTACTCGAATTTCAGAACCATAGGCATACTATACGGAACATGACTTCCCATTCTGTGATTGCAGACCATAGTTTCCATAGGAAACATGAATTTAATTGGGATAATGTGAGAATTCTGGATGTTAAGAGAATTTAAAAATGGACATCGATTTGTTAGATCACGCTTATTTTACATTCATAAATTAATATATTATATTAATATATTGTTCTTTATTTTTAATAAAGCATTAATATATTATTCTTTTGTAAACAACCTTGTCAACCCCTATTTTGTGATTATCTATCTATCTATTTTTACTTCCGAGATTTATTGCAATTTTACATTTTGACATTGGACGATGTAGTCGTTTAATATGGCTATGTCTTTAATTATATTTTTTTCCGATTTTATTATTTCTTATGTATCAAGTTTTAAATTTTGACTATTCATTTGATTATTTCTTTTTTACACTTATTTATCTTACTTATTACTTATTACACATACGTAAAGTACTTGTGTAGTGATTCGGAAGTAAGCTGATCATATTCTATCTCATATTCTAGCTGCATTTCTTGCTATTCCTTGATTATTTCTTATGTAGCAGTAGCGGATTGAATCTCCCGCCCACTCGCGCTACGCATTATTATACTTGCGCATTATGCAATCAATTATTCTTCTTCCGACGAAAAGCGATGCGAGTCAGTCCCGTTTGGGAAACCGCAGAATAAACATTAGCTCAACAGATACGCTTTTACTTGCCCTTTCCTACAGTTCAGAAGAGGGATTTGGATCCAAAACTCGAAGTTTAGAATTCGTTTTATAGTTTTCGGGGTTGTACGAAACTCGAGTAGTGAAACGATATCGTCATAATATCGACATACAATACGGATAGTGCTGTGTGCTAATGATCGTAACGTGCTTCGTGATCGCGTGTATGATTAAATTCGCAAGAAAGCAGTTTTGTGATTTATGAATCTATATGTGCTTCGTGATCGCGTTGTAGATTCAAGAGACATTGTTGGTGAGACTGAATGATATTTAATAATCGCATTCGAGAAGGATCGTGCGAGATATTCACGCGCGAAACGCAGTCAACATCAAGATGGCGGAGGCAAAAAAGAATTTAGACAACTGCACGATCGTTGAGCTAAAAGACTTTCTTCAGACTCTTGGCGCTAAAACATCAGGTGCCAAGACCGAATTAGTACGACAATTATCGTCTCTTAATAGAAAAGCCAATAGAGACGTCATGCACCTCCAGAAACGGATCAAGGTACAATGGTAGAAGAGGACGGAGAAATAGTAGCAAGACCATCATGGCAGGAAACGATCGTTCCCGAAAATATACAAAGAAAAACTTTGACTTGCTGAGGAGAGAACGAGACCTATTCGAAAGAGAATTGAGACTCGCCTAGCGCAAAATAAACGCTTCGCCGAATTCAGCGACCAGCGTAGTATCTTCGATGAGCATACGAGCTATCGGTGATTTACTCAGTGAATTCCATGAAACGCAATGAAACGTATTGAAAATGGGAAAAACAAATGCAACTCTTACGCATTACGTATAGTCTCGATGATAACTCAACAAGAGTGTTGATTACGAGTTCACGATTGAAAGGGAAAGCTCTCAGATGGTTTTATTCGAAACCTGATCACTTAGAATTAAGTATCGATCAATTATTAGAGCGGATAAAAGAAATGTTCGACTCGCGACCCAACAAATTAGCGCTGCGAAAAAATTTCGAACAAAGAATGTGGCAAAGTAAGGAATCATTCTTTGATTACTTTCATAATAAGGTAATTAGCAAATAGGGTACCAGTCAATGATGAAGAATTAATTGACTACATCATTGATGGCATTCCAAATAAAAGGTTACAGGATCAAACATGCATGCAACGCTTTGATTCAAAGTCTTTACTTGAAGCTTTTAGAAACCTAACGCTTGATTTAAAACTTTCACAATAAAACTGACAAATATGACAGAAATAATAAAACGAAACTGTAAAAGAATCCACGAAAGCAAAAACAGAAGAAACAATAGCTGAAGCGGCGAGAACATGCTATAATTGTAAGGAAATCGGACACATCTCCCATAGTTGTAAACACTCGAGAAAGAAAACAACAGGAAATATTGGAAGCGCGACACAAACGGTACAAGAGTTAACAAAGAAGAAAACGGAAACAATAGAAACAACTACTCATATAATTCAAAATACATCATCTATATCGTACATGGTAGCAATAAAATATTCTGTAGTAGACACAACAATATTTTCGATTTCAGAGTTATGGCAATAATAGACACGAGATCTTCAGTAAGTCTAATTAAAGAAAGTTATGTCCCATTACAAGCACGTAAATCTGTATCTGTAACGACAATTCTTTTTGCGGAATTAATAGTACTCCACTAATGATTTTTAGCGTGTTTCAAAGTAAAATAACAGTTAATAATATTGATCTCAATATTAGATTTTTGGTTGTCCCCGATACAATGGCATCTGCCGCATTATTAGGACAAGATTTTATATCCTCCTCGATTATAAATATTTCATTTGAGAAAAATTGTGTAATATCGAGACATGATAATAATATCCTAAAAAATAACGAAACCAAAAATTTTTGGCAACAAATAATGCATATCGATTATACAGATCGATTATACAGAACCGGAAAATATAACGCAAATTTTAAATATTAATGAGGAGATTAATTTTTTTATAAAAAAGCGCTTAAAAACAAATATATGATAGAGAGTATAATCTTAATAATAATCCTAATTTAAAAACAACGAAAGCAACTAACTGAAATAACTATTAAAATACGATCAACCAATTAGTTATCGCTCACGACGACTAGCGTTTATTGATAAAAAAAAATTACGTAAAATCTTGAACGCTCTCCTAAAAGATGGCATTATTCGACCAAGTAATAGTCCTTATGCTAGCCCTATTATATTTGTGCGTAAGAAAAATGGCGAATTACGTTTATGCGTAGATTATAAAGAACTTAACAAAATAACTATCAATTTTCCAACATCATTGATCGGTGATCATTTAGATAAGTTACATGAAAAAAAATATTTTAGTAACTTTGATTTACGTAACGGATTTTATCATATAAAAATAGCTGAAACTTCTATTAAATACACATCATTTGTCACCCCATTAGGACAATTTGAATTTTTACGAATAATTCTTTGGCCTTACTAATGCACCACGTGTTTTCCAGAGATTTATCAATAATGTTTTCAGTAAACTAATTAATGATAATAAAATACTTTTATATTTAGATGATATTTTGATTGCAACCGAAACTATTGAATGTTATGTCCGGAGGACTTCACGAATTCTTCTCTTTCGAAGAAAGATAATGGCTGTTAATCGGAAAACGAAGCGTCTCGAGCGATCTAGAAAGATCCTGAACAAATATACAAAAATTCCTCTCGAGACACGTCTCGCCATCAAAAAAATAATTCTTTGTGGAAGACAGCTTTGTCAGCGCCGAAAGATTTATAACTTACTAATAAAATTCGAAATATTAACAAAATCAAATTCCTGACACATGAGAAACGCGTCGGGATCATTCAAGGGTGACACTCCCCAAATTGGTGGGGAAACTAAGGAAACAATCAAGAGGAAGCGATTAGCGGCTGTTGGCAGGCACACCAATGAATAATTGAGGGTGTGGAATGGCGGATGAAATTTTCACTAACTAATTCCATCATTCGCCAGGAAATCCGGAAACATAAAAACAATCACAATCCAAGAATACCGTTCCCCTCCTTCCCCTATATTTGCAATTTTTCTGAACTATCATTCGACAACCAACACAGAAATCCATCACGCCCTCAGATATTCCCACCCTTCCGGAACCCTTTATAAACTACGACTTGGAGCGAATCGCTCTCTCTTCTCTTCATTCCACACCTCCACGGACGGGATCCTTCGAAGCGGTTGGCGAAATACATTTTCCGTACTGTTAGAATTTGTGCGCGAAATTTTAATTCCGTTGTGATTCACGATCCAGCTACCACAACTCTCATCCATCACTGCGCCCCGCCACAACAAAAATAAGTTCGTCTCTATTATTCTTTTTCGCGGTTGACTGGCTGTTTGGTTCGCAATCTTAACCCATTGTTTCTTTAAATCACCCCACACATTCCAAATTGGCAAGCCGCCGACTGACTCAGTGAAGCTGCCCTACTACGATTCCTCAATTCTTTTACTCTCTCAAACTCACTCTCTCTCACTCTCTCTCTTTCTCTCTCTCTCTCTCTCTCTCTCTCTCTCTCTCTCTCTCTCTCTCTCTCTCTCTCTCTCTAACTTAACTCTTACATTTATCATAGTGAAAATAACAGCCAACATCCCGAACAAACAAACAAAGCGGGCATTGTGACATCGGGAGAAACAGAATAAGCGGATTCGTCGCGAAAACGAACATACCGGGGAACTCGCGGAGCAGTTGATTGAAATAGAACCTAGGCTCGCGAATATCTCATTACAAGAGTACGCCACCGCCCTCCGCTCCGCGGCAGAATTCGAAAAGGTACCAGTATACCCCAGAAAATTTCGACGTAGAGAAGTTCTACCATCTCGTCCGCCAATTTCCTCGATTTCCCACACATCCATCACCGGGAGTTTTTTACATTAAACCCAACAACGAGTTTTGAGAAGAAATCTCGAAGCATCAACCACACGACACCATCCCTATATATATTTCCCGTGACCCTCTTCCCTATCTCGTTCCCGTCAAATCTTTCCGCAGCGCTCATCCTAATCCTCCACCACACCTTTAACTCGATCCCGTTGATATGTTTGCCATAACCAACTTTTTGCCACAACTAGAACAATTGGGAATTTAGAGATAAGCGGATTCTCAAGTATATAAAGTTTTTCTTTAAATGAAAGTTTTTTGTAAATGAAAGTTTTTCATGAAATGAAAGTATTCAAATGTACTCCAATATTTGTTTTCGCTTGCTATTACATAGGAACGTAAAGTTAAGTTGTATTTCCTTTTTTTATTCTTATTAAATCATAATTGACCCGAATTACGTTTCAATTTATTTTAAAAAATCTTGACTCCGAACCATTCTCCAAGCACCTAAAGATCGCACGAGGTCTCCGCTTATCCCTGAAGAGATTCGGTTCTCTGACCTAAAAACGAACCACCGACTGCGTTAGCGCAGGTAAGAGTTATAGCGTCACCGACGTTGACCCGTTCCCTGTGCTCTTAGGGCGCGTTCGATTCGTGGATCGACCCTACAACGTCGAGCTTGGAGAGCAAACACAGTTCCGTGCGTCCACCCGAGTTCCCCTCCTGACCAAAAGTATTATCTCTCCTCTCGAATCTCGGACGTAACAGAAGAACATTTAAAAATTTTTAAAGAAGTTTTCCAGATAGTAGCACAAAATAAACTAATATTCTGATTGGATAAATGTTCATTCTTATATCAAGAAATAACATATCTTATACAATAAATCAAAATGGTATTCAACCAAGTAAGCATAATATAGAATCAGTGCTTAATTATCTCTCACACACAAAAGAAATACAAAGATTTGTTTTATTAGCAAGTTATTTCAAACGATTCATCAAAAATTTTGCAATAATAGCTAAACCATTATACGACTTAATAAAGAAAGATACTAAATTTCAGTTTGGACCGAATGAAAGCAGCGCTTTTGAATCTTTGAAAAACATATTAGCGTCCAAACCAGTTTTGGCAATTTATTTATCTTACTTATCAACAGAATTACATTGCGACGCAAGCTTTGTTGGCTTAGGAGCAATCCTTTTACAAAAACAATTAGACGGTACACTACGACCTATTTCTTATTTCAGTCACCGAACTACTAGTGCGGAATCGAAGTATCATAGCTTCGAGTGTTTAGCAGCAATCTATGCTATCAAATGTTTTCACATATATTTATTCGGAAAGCCATTTAAATTAGTAACAGATAGTAATGATTGTGATAATTTTAGATTAACTCCATTTAAATTAGTAACAGATAGTGATGAATTGTGATAGTTTTAGATTAACTCTAAATAAGCAAATAATAAATCCACGAATAGCCAGATGAACAATTTTTACAAAATTATGATTTTCAAATAGAACATAGACCTAACAAACGAATGTCGCATGTGGACGCTCTTAGCCGTTGCTATTGTATATACATCTTAGAAGCAATTACTTTACGAACAAACATTTGTTTTATATATAAAACAAAATCAAAACGAAACTATTCGTAAGATACGAAATTAATTAGAACATACTGAAAGTAAATTTTTCGAATTACGACGGATTAATATATCGCAAATGTAAAAACAAATTATTATTCTACGTACCATCTAATAACCATCTAATATGGAAAACAATGTAATCCGATCATGTCATGATAATTTCATTGGACATGTTGGTCGATAAAATATTCGAAAATATCAATAGAACATATTGGTTTCCACAAATGCGTTCTAAAATAAAGGACTACATATTTAATTGCTTAAAATGTATCTATTTTTCGATTCCAAGTGGCAAATCACAAGGATACTTTCATAGTATCCCAAAAGATAACTTACCTTTCCGAACATTATATATCGACTATGGCCCTTTAGAGAAAAGCAGTAGCAAAGGATACAAATATGTATCGATAATTGGCGCATTTATAAAATTTATTAAATTATATCCATGCAAAAGTGAACTAAAACTGAAGAAAGCATAAAATATTTATGCACATATTTTAATAATTATAGTAAACCAAACCGTATTATAAGCGACCGCGGCACATCATTCACATCTGCTATGTTTAAACAATTTATGTCGGATGAGTCTATTGAGCACACATTGACAGCTGTCGGCACCCCACGAACACGGACAAATCGGAAAGATTTAATAGAGCCATAACTCCAATGCTAGCTAAACTCAGTGAAAACCCAGCAAAATGGGATAACGTCTTACAATCAGTCGAATTTAAATAATTCAATATGCCGAGTTATAAACGAAACATCAAGTCGATTATTATTTAGCATAAATCAAACAGGCGTCGTTAACGACGAACTCAAGTCAATCTTAGACCCTTACTCAGATAAAGATAGAGATTTGTTAAAACTTCGGGAACAAGCCTCTAAAAAAAATCGAAAAAGTACAAGATACAAATAAAAATACAAATAAAATAGCATATGATAACAAGCGTAAAGCAGCTACTCAATATAAAATAGGAAATTATGTTGTCATCAAAAATACAGACGTAATTTCCGGAATCAATAAAAAGTTAATCCCAAAATACAAAGGTCTATAAGAAATTAAAAAAGTACTTAAATTCAACTGTTACGTCGTTGGTGATATTGACGATTATCCATTGACACAAAAACTATTTACCGCAGTTGTAAGTCCAGACCAAATTAAGTATTAATCCCATGATTAAAGTTATTTTATTTTTGACTATTAACATGTGTATAATTAATGGATTGATCTATTAGTTTCTTTAAGTTTAATTCTAATCCTAAGCTTTAATATAATATTAGGTGTACAAAAAAGTTCTGAGCTTTTTTTGTAAAATTCAATCTTTATTCAAAAACAAACAAAAAAATATTAATCAACGAAATATTCCTCATTTGCATCAACAACTTTTTGCCATCTTTCAGGTAGCTTGCGAATTGACGATAGAAGCTCACCGGCTTCGAAGCGATAAAGTCATCAATGCATTTTCGTATCTCTTCAAATCTCACGAAATGTGTATCAGCCAAATGATGCTGCAGCGACCGGAATAGGTAGTAATCGGAAGGCGCCATGTCTGGGCTATACGTCGCGTGCGGGAGAAGTTCCCAGCCTAACGCAAAGATATGGTCCTGAGTCACTTTCGCAACATGTGGTCGAGCATTGTCATGAAGCAAGATCACTTTATGACGTCCTTAGCCAGTAAATAGCCTCTTTTCTTTTAATACATCGATCAAATTGGTCAATTGTTGTTGGTAGCGGTCTGTCGTGATTGTTTCACCGGTTGTAATAACTCGTAATACAACACACCTTTCCAATCCCACCAGATACAGAGCAAAACCTTCTTGGCGTGGATATTGGGCTTTGCCGTCGATGTCGAAGGTTGACCAGGGTCAACTCATGATTTTCTACGTTTAGAGTTATCATAAAGAATCCACTTTTCATCGCCTGTAATGATTTTGTGCAGAAAATCTTTTTTCCGGAACTTTGAAAGCAAAGTGAGTGCAGTGTCACGCCGACGATTTTTGTTGTCTTCGGACAATTCATGCGGAACCTATCTGCCTTCCTTCTGAATCTTTCCCATCGTATGTAAACATACGAAAATGGTTTGCTGCGTAATGCCAAGCTGTTCTGCAAGCTCCTTTTCAGTTTGCGCAGTTTATATCCAGCAGTGCTTGTAATTCGTCCGTTTCAATCTTTTGAGGGCGTCCAGCATGCGGTTCATCTTCAAGATTGAAATCTCCTTGGTGAAATTTTTGATACCTTGATCTTTTACATGTAGTATGATTTACAGCGTTCTCTCCATATGTAGCACAAATCATTGCTGCAGTGGCTTCAGCAGCATTTTTCTTCAGATGAAACGCGAAGTGGATGGAAAATCGAATATGCTCTTTTGTTATTGCGTGAACACTACTGATTTTTGAGATTATGTGTATCAAATGCCAAACCGTATGGCATTTTAGAAGGCTAAATGTCAACGCTTTAAAACCGCAAAAGGGCGGGAAGATATATAAAATTTAAATTGTTATTTCGGTTGTATGAAATCTAAAACTCAGAACTTTTTTGTACACCTAATAAGTAAAAATTTTGTTATCATAGTATTTATTTTGCGAAAGTCTACCAAATTATGTTTCTTTATATTCACAATTGTATTGCATCAAATGACATTCTTTTATGTTTTACATTTCACACATATTGGCTGGGACAGCCAAGCGTCAGGATGGACGAACTGTAGCAGTAACGGATTGAATCTCCCGCCTGCCACTCGCGCCACGCATTATTATATTCGCGCATTATACAATCAATTGTTCTTCCTCTTCCGACGAAAAGCGATGCGAGTCAGTCCTGTTTGGGAAGCCGCAGAATAAATATTATCTCAACAGATACGCTTTTACTTGCTCTTCCCTACACTTACAAAAATTATATTACTACGATGATTCTAGCTTGTTGCATATTTTGTATCAATCTCCATCCAATCGTGTAACTGTGTCATGGCCAGTGTTTTATAGGATATATAATAAATCTTTTTGTCAAAAGAACCACAACTAAGAGTTTTTTTTCACCAAAACATACATATTATGACAAATTTTTCACCAATACATACATATTATATACCATACATTTTATGACCACCAATGTGTACTGAAAATGGCTCAAATGTGAAACCTTGCCAGGAATATTAAGACCCTGAGAAGAAGAGAAGCGAGGCGGGAGCGTTCCAGATGCGCACATTTTCAATCGGACACACCATTCACATCAGCCGATGCTTAGGAGTTTTCTTGTGAGCCACTTATAAAAAATTTTTTTATTTAATCGACCAATCGGCAATGTGTCCGATTGGATCTCACTCAGCGAGGCTGGCGGTACAGATCTACACGGGCCATGACTTCACAAATTATTACATGCACAAGTTGGGACATCGTGATATCCTGAAGTGCAGGAGGTGCGGTCACAACGAAGAAACCAGTCTCTAGCTATGTGCTGTGTAAGTGCTTATGCTAAGCATAGGTGGACTTCTATTGGGATTGGCTTTTCTCGATCCCGAGCAAATTTGGCAGCTCCAGATCAGGGACCTTCTTCATTTCTGAAGGAAAACTCTTGACTGACTCTGGGGCCAGCACGGCCGGGGAGACACAATAGACTCTGAGTGTCGTATATATATATATATATATATATATATATATGTATCATTGTATTGTTGACGTGTTATTCTAAACACATTATTTGCGATAAATATCATCACATTCCTCGGTAGTCGAAAGGATAAGATGCCTGGTAAGCAGAGGAGATCCAGGTTCGATTCCTGGCTGAGGTGGTATTTTTTCGCAAAAATAATTACGAGTTTTCACGGTTCGTGGTCGGGCCCCGTCGTGACGCACACCCTCCCTTCTTATTTGAGGCTACTGGGCTACGCTGCGTGCGGGAGAAGTTCCCAAACTAACGCAAAGATATGGTCCTGAGTCGCTTTCGCAACATGTGGTCGAGCATTGTCATGAAGCAAGATCACTTTACGACGTCCTTGGCCAGTAAATTCTCTTTTCTTCTAATGCATCACTCAAATTGGTCAATTGTTGGTAGCGGTCTGCCGTGATTGTTTCACCCGATTGTAACAACTCGTAATACAACACACCTTTCCAATCCTACCAGATACAGAGCAAAACCTTCTTGGCGTGGATACTGGGCTTTGGCGTCGATGTCGAAGGTTGAGGGTCAGGGTCAACTCATGATTTTCTACGTTTAGGATTATCATAAAGAATCCACTTTCCATCGCCTGTAATGATTTTGTGCAGAAAATCTTTTTTCCGGAACTTTGAAAGCAAAATGAGTGCAGTGTCACGCCGACGATTTTTATTGTCTTTGGACAATTCATGCGGAACCCATCTGCCTTCCTTCTGAACCTTTCCCATAGTATGTAAACATACGAAAATGGTTTGCTGCGTAACGCCAAGCTGTTCTACAAGCTTCTTTTCAATTTGCGCAGAGTTTCGAGCAGATATCGAGCAGTGCTTGTAATTCGTCCGTTTCAATCTTTTCGTCCAGCACGCGGTTCATCTTCAAGACTGAAAGTCTTGATCCGAAACTCTCATCTTCTCCTTGGCGAAATTTTTGATACCATCTTTTATATCTTTATGTATTATGATATATCTTTTATGTAGGATGACTTACAGCGTTCTCTCCGTATGTAGCACAAATCATTGCAGTGGCTTCAGCAGCATTTTTTTCAGATGAAACGCGAAGTGGATGGAAAATCGAATATGCTCTTTTGTTATTGCCATCGTGAATACTACTGATTTTTGAGGTTATGTGTATCAAACGCCAAACCATATGGCATTTTGAAGAAGGTCAAATGTCAACGCTTTAAAACCGCAAAAGGGCGGGAAGATATATAAAATTTAAATTGTTATTTCGATTGTATTAAAATCTAAAGCTCAGAAAAATCTAAAGCTCTTAAATTAAAATCTAAAGCTCTTTTTTGTACACCTATTATTATTATTATTATTATTATTATTATTATTATTATTATTATTATTATTATTATTATTAATACAAAAATTACTGCGTTTTGTCGGTAATACAGACAAGTCCAGCATCGTCTTAAGAGACGAATGTGCATTTCTCAACAGAAAAGAAATGATCTAGTCTTTTATCTGCAATTCAAAAAAGAAAAAAAACAAATAAAGATACAGTACTTTGTTTAATAAACAGAGTATCAAAGAAGTAGCATTGCTGTCTTCATTTCGTGGCGAACGGCCTGGACTCCCGCATGCTACATAATCGCATCAATGTATAAATTACTTTACAATCTTAATGTTTAGAGACTTGAATTTTCCAAAAAACTTACTTGACTACACTGTTGGAAAAAATGTTGAATTTAACATAAATCACATATCGCAAACGGTTCACTCAAAATTTTGTGTTAATTTAACATAATATGGATGTGTTAAATAGTAATACTGACACTATATTATATGTATATTATATGACTATATTATATGTAATATTTCAACAAAAAAAATGTATTTTTGATCTTAATTTAAAGTTAATTGTGTGTTACAATTAACATAATTTTTATGATAAAATAACAGAGTCCAGACGCGTCAAGACTCGAGACTGTGCCGAAACCACACAAAGAATAACAAATAATAACAAAAGTCATCCCCATTACTGTTATAAAATAAAACCAACATTTTTTGATGTAAATTTTAATATATTGAATAAATACGTACAAATTGTGTTATTTTAACACATTTCTTAAATCATTTAAATAATTTTACATTTTATATTTATTAAGGCCAGTTAACATAGCAGACATGTGTTAAATTTATATATAAACATGTAGATTATTTAACACAAAAATTTTAACAAGGACCGATAACACAAATACAAAATGTTTTTTATTGTGTAATACACAAAATTGTAGTATAAACAAAAGTTGACAATTCAAAAATTTGTACGTGAATTTGTGATAACTTTTGCGATCGAAGGAATAAAATTACGAATTCGAATATTTTGAAAAATTCGGCATTTGGCTGTTGAAATGTTTCGAGAATTTTTTATGCACTCTATATTTCTAAGATATATTTTAAAGATTATATTATAAAGTTTCAAAAAAAAAAATTTATATTTGATTGAGATATGACGAATTAAACCCAAACATGCATTAAATTTTATTTTATAAATTACATTTTTTGTTAATAACTTGAAAACAAAAGAAGTTACAAATTTGGTTTAAACACAAAAAGAAGTTTTGAAATTTTCTATAAGTATCTCTCTCTTCTCTCTCTCTCAATCCTCAAAATCGAAATTTGATTGATGTCTAAAATTAGCCCAATGGACAATACTTATCAATCCCACGAAATCCGTGTCCTCGTACTACATCCAGCCTTTCAATTAAGTTCCACATTGTGAGATCAACCTAGAATCCGAGTAATACACCTAACACTGTTTTTCGTCAATGCATTTCATCAATTCTACTTTTTTCATATTCAATACATTCCCAAATAACAAAATGCCAGCAGATCCGATCATGGCTTTGCAGCAAATTTCAAACTGCTGCTTCCCAATTAAGCTTAGTCTTTTGCGGCATACCTTCTCATCATAGAATAACGACAAAAATGCGATAAAAATCGAGCATTGTTGTCTCATTATGACAGCAGATATGTAGCAGATATCGTGCAAAATTTGCCATATCAGATACTGATAGCAGAAATGCAGCATAAATCGAATGGGCCTTGCTAACATAATTTGTTGGCAAATTAACAACAGAAATCGAGCAAATTCTGTTTCGTAAATATTTAAATTGTTATTACTAAAAATTTTGAAAAATGTCTATTATTTTTTCTATCTCTTATTTTAGAAGAATAATTTTTAATTATTTTATTAATAATGAAATTAATATATTTTTTTACAGCACAAATAAATTATAAAAAGCTTCTTAAAAATATAAGTTATGATTCTTTTGATTCTTATATAATGTATCAAATTATGTATCAAACATTGTACATTTTATATAATGTACTATTTCCCAGGTACTACACTTCGTTAACTATCTTGTTGAACAATTATGTCTTGTATCAAGCACATACATACAAATACAAATAATAATAATAATAATAATAATAATAATAAATGCATGTTTAAATGTTAAATATGATTTCTTATATAGAAAGTTTGATAAATTTTACATGCGAGAAACGGACGCAACCTAGCGGTAGTTTTCTAATTATTGTATTTAGTGACAGACGCAGAATTTTGTACAATTTTTGTTGCCGATTTGCCGGCAGATTATGCCAGCAGGCCCTATTTGATTTCTATTATAATTTTGCCGTCACGACATGACAGCACATTATGCTCGATTTCTGCTATGTTTCTGCCGATACACTGATAAGGCAGATTGTGTTTTATATCTGTCGAAATTTTGCCGTCACGATGTGATAGCACACTGTATTCTGTTTCTGCTGCTAGTATCTGACGTTACAGATCGTGTTGCATTATTGCTGCATTTCTGCTGTCACAGTGCTGTCACAGAAAGAATAAATATGCCAGATATTTATTACATTTTTGCAACATGTCTTGACGGCATATCATGCTAAATTTTAAAGTATTTTCTGTTGAATATTGTGGCAACACAAAATACTTGAATTTTGATATATTTATGACGACAAGTTTTATTCAATTTTTACAGCATGTTATGATGCAAAGCTTGCTCGATATATGCTGCATTTTTGCTGATAGTATCTATTACAGCAACTCATGCTGGATTGCTGCTCGATTTTTGCATAACATGTATCATAATTTTACAATTTGTGCTTTTGGCACGTTTTGCTATCTCGGTTAATGTAGGCCGAGTATATGTTAATAACAATAGAGAGAGAGAAATAACCGAGCTAGAATTAGCTATTATTCTCTTGTTTAGCTATTACTCTTTGTTGTTATTTTTCATATTCGTTAAATTTGCTTCTACATATTATAAATAGAAAACGATAAATACACAATATAATATGTGAAAAAGTATCAAAACTATTACATGATTTTATAATTTTGTCATAGCATTAAAAGTAATTTTGCCTATCTGTGATTTTCTGCTTATGATGATTCAGATATTTGTTGAACATATTTCTTTAAACTTTGTATACAGCAATTTTTTTTGCAAAACTGTGAATAATGTTGAATCATAGTTTAATTAAACGACCCTCTATTGTGGCAAGATTTTCAAAATCAATAATAATTTTATAAAAAAATAAAAGTAAATGTAAGGCTCTTAAGATTATATAATAAAATAATAACTAAGGCCGATGATTGTCAAAACTGTTGTGTCGTGTAAAAATAAATTTTTTATATATAAATATGTTAAAGAATCATAAAGGACAATCCTTTAGCATTGGTCAAAATTAATACGGTCATCGACAATACGAATTTAACAATTAGATATTAGAGAAGCACGCTTGTCTTTGCGTTGCGTAGATATTTTTTTGCAATTTCATTTTATTTACTCTTTTTCGACATTCATTCTGTTTAGTTTCGACGTGTTCTTTAAATATGTTATCGATAACAATTGGTTTTACGTATTCAATAAAAGTTGTTCTATTGTTTGTTGTTCTTCGTTATCTAAGATCGTTTTACGAAGTTTGATTGAGACGGAATTTCTATGGAAAATTATTAATTAGTACTGGTGATAGTGATATATTAAGATACGCTCTTTTATTTACGCTCTTCGGAGCTAGTACGCTCTTTGAAGCTAGTATGATCTTCGGAGCCAGTTCGCTTTTCGGAGCTATAAATTAAATATTCCCTTCAACAGCAATTATTGGGTTGTCGGAAAAGTCATGACGCATTTTTTTCTATGTTTTTCAAAGGTCATTTATTTATATAAAGAACAAAGATCAATCAACGATATATTGCCCGTTTTGTTCGATAATCTTTTGCCATCTTTCAGTGAATTTCATAATTCCTCGTTTATAGAAGGACCTATCTTTATCGGCGAAAAACTGAACAAGGAGGCTGATTTACAGTCTTATCTGAATTAAATGTTATAGTTTATGCAAGGAGTTTTGAAGAGAGCGAAACAAGTGCAAGTCTGACGGCGTAAGGTCAGACGAGTATGGTGGGTGTAGCAACACATCCCATGCAAGCTCCAATAATTTTTGATGGGTGATCAAACTTGTGTGTGGTCTCATGTTGTGATGGAACACAACTCCTTTATAATTAACGAGCTCTGGACGTTTTTGGATGATGGATTCATTCAAACTGTCCAATTGCCGACAGTACACATTCAAATTGATTGTTTGGTTCTTTGGTAGGAGCTTGAAAAACACGACACCTTTAAAATCCTATCACATTGAGAGCATAACCTTTCTCTAATGAATATTTGCTTTTGATATTGTCGTTTGAAGCGAATCATCACGTCGGGACCAAGACTATTTGCGTACCACATTGTTGTAAACAATCCACTTCTCATCACCAATTATCAGTCGCTTCAAAAAAGGATCGTTTTCCTCACGATTAATGAGCATATCGCAGATGTTTATACGCGCCGTTAAATGAACTTCTTTGAGTTCAAACCCAAATATCGAGCTTGCTTACGTATCCCAGCTTCTTCAGATGGTCGTGAACACTTGAATGATGGATGTTCAATGTTTCTGTAATCTCTCGTGTAATGTGAGTTTGATTCGATCAATGCCTTTATTTTGTTGTCATCAACCTCCCTGACCAAGGAGCGTCGTTGACGTTGAGATCAAAATCACCAGCACGGAATTTCGTGAACCATCGTTGGCACTGACGTTCTTGTAGAATATTGTCACCGTAAACTTCACGCAACTTTTCACAAGCTTGATGCGCGTTCTTCCCTTTACGAAAGTAAAACAGTATACATGGTAAAAATGCACAGTTTGATCTTTCATCTTCAACTTGTTATGAAATCTCCAAAACTCAATCAAATCAATTTTTTTTTAGAATGTAGCTAGAACTCAGCTGTCAAATGACATAGCAATAACATAAATGCGAATGACTCTAGTACTTCCAAAAATGAACTAGCGTCATCTGTTACAAAAATGCGTCATGACTTTTCCGACAATCCAATAGAATAGAAGATATAATTTTTTTGTGTTCTTATTTTCAGTCAAATTATTTCAATTTTTTCCTTCACGGACTTGTACAGCTGTCCTTTAACATCTTTTCCTGGATCAACATCACCTGAGAATGAATCTTGTCCTTCTCTATCATCTCACTTGGACTTGACCGCAAAAATCAGATATTTATTAAGTTTAATCAATTTTTATCGTATTTCATTTTAAAACAAAATGTCTGTTGATTAACATTACTTAAATCACATAATGATAATTGTTTTTGGATGTTTCGGTTCATTTTTGAATCATTTTCAACGAAAATATAAGTTAACGTACAAAAGTATCACATTAAATTATTAGAAGCAGCTATAATAGATGATGTAGTCTCATAATTTTGTCATGAAGTGTATTAAAATAAAAAATTAAAAAAATAAAAAAGAATATTTATTAATTATAATTAATTAAGGTATTATTATCCAAGGCCTATTAATAATACAATATTTTATATATTATATAAAAATCAGTTTTCAACTAATTTTTATTTATATTATTTTATTTATTTATATTATTTATATTATTTTACTAATTTTTATTTATATTATTTTTATTTATATTATTTTTAATAATAGTATTATTATAAATTAATATAATGAACAAAGGACTAATTGGAGTCGGCGCAGTAAATAAGAGCGCAAATTAAATTTAAATAAAACAAATCTTTATTTCCGAACAAGAACATATTATTTTATTTTATTATTCTTTATTTTATTTCATTTTTATCCCTTTGTTAATTTTATTTTAATTTATTAATTATATAGAGTTCTTAAATTTATGTTATTTTAGTATTATTATATGTTTCTTTCTTATTTAATATGTTGTGCGGGTCGTTTCGAAGGATCGGTCCAGGAGTCGGCAGGGAGGAAGCACTCACCACTTTATAATTTATTCTAATAAATTTTATTAAAACTCAATACAGTTTGTCTTTTCTGATTCAAACCGCGACAGACGTGACGGCACGCGGATCTCGACGAGTCCTCTCCTCATATCGGTCTCCCGTTTTTATTCTGTTCCGGGCGGCCGGTCCTTGTCGTGTCATCAACATGTTCGTCAGCGTTCGCGGTATATTTCTGGGTCGCGCGGCGGTTTTCCGCGTAAGGGCCGCGCAACCCGGTTAACAGTTGCTTCATGTCGAACGATTACACCATATTTGCGCGATTAGCACAATTCGCTATCGCTTGGTAAAATAATAATTTATCGAATAAAGTATCGCTTGCCGCAATCCGCTTTGTCAGCGGTGGGCGCGATTGCATTCTCGGCGCTCGCGACATCCCTCCCCCTGTGATGGAAGGGAACCATGGGGGTTCGGCTTTCATGTGTCCCTTACTTGGCGCTCGCGGCATCCCTCCCCCCCTTCGATGGAAGGTGATCTTACTTGTTAGTTTACATATGTTGTCGCGTGACTGTAATATAATCGTGTGCTTATGACTAATATAACATAGCATCGTCGCGGCGCCTCTGTGCGGTCTCGCTTTTCTTCTGCTTTTTATTTTTGTTTTTGTTTATGCGCCATGTTATTAATCCTATTATAGTTATTATTACTACGCAGGTGCCTGTTCCCATAGAGTATACAGTGTATTTATTTTTGAGTAAATTATAATCGCTATCTTCTAGAGTTTCTCTTATTTCTTCTAAACTTATGCTTAACTTGGTTAAATCTACGGGGTTCTTAATTATTTGTCGTAACGTGTTGGTTTTCGCTAGCTTGTTCTTATCGGTGTCCTTATTTTTTATTTCTAATGTTATATTGTATTCGGGGAGGTAGTTTTGAATATATTTTATTTCCTCAATTTTTCGTGTTTTTAATATTACATTTGGTGTGATTAGCTTGCAATTATCTTTTAGCTTTATTTTTCCGGTTTCTTCTAATATAATTTTCTCTTCTATTTGCTTTTCGCACTTAATGCTAATTTCTTGCTTGTGTGCCGTGGAGTAGAGCCACGCTTGCTCCTCCGTCAATGTTATCCACAACGGTGTGTTAGATATCATATGATTCTTTTCGCAGTAATTGAGCTGTCCCGGTGTATGTGTATATATTTGCACCTCGCATGGTGCTGTTGTTTCCGCATAATATGTCGCGAAGTTCTGTTCGCATGTGTATGTGTTTGTTTCTCGTATGCAGCGTTCTAACTCTACTTCCTCTAGTAATTTGTAGTGGTGATTCTCTTTATCTATAGCTAGCAAGGGGTGATTTATTTTTATGTAGGCGAATACATTCGCATGATCGTGTATTGGTAGCGGTATTGCTTTAACTAATTTAAATGTATGCTACTACCGGAAATCGCAAGATTGTGTATATGTATGGACCATCTGAATATGCGCTAAAAGTGATGTATGTGTGTATGGTCTACCAGTGCTCAATCTGGATTTTAAAAGGAAAGTGTAATCCCATTTGTAATTGTGTAGCCGCTTCTTTGAGGGCTGTTATTATATGTTCGATGGGTAGTAGTCGTGTCGGTATCATTCCGTTTTTCCCGTATGTCAGGTAGTCTATTACATTTTCCGTGTCCTTCGTTAAATCGTTCATTATCGTTGTCAGGATTAATAAGTGTTCGTCTACGTCTGCCTGTAGTGTTGACTCGGTCAATCGTTGTTCTAGTCGTTTTGTCGCACTCATTATCAGATTTTCATTATAATTTAGAGTATTTTCTAATTCGTCCAAGTGCGCTATTGTGGCGTTGATTACTTTTATTTGGTTTGCTACTGCGTGCTGCAGTACCTTGCCGTTTGTTCGTAACGTTTGCAGTTGTTCGTCTATTAGTTTCTGATCGTCGGCGTCCATCGTTCCGAATAATATTTTGCTGACCGACCCGACCGCATCCAGCAGTCCTCGTCGTTTGTCAGTCGTTTTGTATAGCGTTTCTACTTGTGTCAACAGCGTGATCAATTTGGTGTTTTTTCTTTCTATTATCCTCATAATGTTTCGGCAACCTAACTGTGCGTTGCCTATTACTTTTCGGCACTGTATTTCGGTTTCCTCCATATAGTCTTGCAATTGCTGATGTCTGATCTCTAATTCTTTTGCGCTCAATTTTATCACTAATTTCCATGCCGATTCAGCCTGTCTCAGCTGACCGATTTCCTCGTAGTAGATTCCTGGCTGGTGTGAGAACAATTCCCAGTCAAGATTATGCTGAGAGTCAGGTGTCGCTTGTCCTGCTCTTCTCCACATAAGGAGCATCCTGCAAGTTTAGGTTCAGGTTACTTTTCCGTGAATCCTCGTCGTGCATTTTTTTTTTTTTTTTTTTTTTTTCCTAATCTATGCTATCTTTGTGATTACTATCTTTATTTTACTGCTTTTGCTTTTTGCTTGTTGCGGGTAATTATTCGTATACGTTGTTTGCTAATCTTCGATGAATAATTTGAGTCGGTTCGCGTGCACCGTCGTAATTTTTCGTTTCTGTTTAATCCTGTAATTGACATCAGAGGTTTTCTCGATTATCTGATATGGACCTATCCATGGTGCTTCCAATTTCTTCGATCGTCCTCTGCGCACTGCTTCGTCATGCAGGAGGACCTTATCTCCTACTTTGAAAATTTTAGTATTCGTATTTTTATCTGTATAGTTTTTTGCCTTTTGTTTTGCTTCGCGAATATGTTCTTTTATATATTCTTTTGCTACTTTCTGTGTGGCTCTGAGTCGTTCTCTTAATTCTTGCGCGTAGTTATCGTATGTGTAATATGGTTTCGGCGGCGCTGCCAGGGCTGTAGGTAATGTTGCTTGGTGCCCGTACATCAATTCGAAAGGTGTATAGCCCGTTGCTGTATGCGGTGTTGTGTTGTACGTGAACATCGCGTATGGGATCCATTCATCCCAGTTGGTTTGATCCTCATTTATATAATGCCTTAAGTATTCAATCAGAGTCCTGTGCGATCTCTCCAGGGCTCCGTTGCTTTCAGGATGGTACGCGGTTGTTTGAATTTTCGTTATTTTTAAGAGGGTGCATACATCCTTGAACATTTCACTGACGAAATTCGTTCCTTGATCTGTCAGTACTGTCTCCGGTATTCCGAATTCGCATATTATTTTTGTGGTGAACTCTTTGGCAATCGTGTTTGCTTCCTGATCTGATATCGGTATTGCCTTACTAAATTTTGTTAAGTCGTCTTGAAATGTTAGTAGGTATTTATTTCCTTTCATGGTGACCGTGAGTGGTCCTACGATGTCCAGGGCGCATTTTTGAAACGGTCTTTCTGCCGTGTCGGTCAGTACTAGAGGCATTTTGATTTTCTTGCTTAGCTTGTTTTTCTGGCAGTATTCACATTTGGCGATGTATTCTTCCACATCTCGTATTAGTCCGTGCCAATTGTGCATTAGTCGTATTCGATTTACGGTACGTGTTACGCCTTGATGTCCGCCGAGGGGGGCATTATGATATTCGTACATTATTTGCTCCTTGTCTTCTTTGTTATATTCGCGTTCTTCCTTGTCGCGCTCGATGCTGTTTATCTGTGTGTCAGGCGCGATCGGGTTTCTGCTGAGCGCGTCAGCATTTGTATTGCCTTTACCTGCCTTGTGTATCACCTCATAGTCGTACTCTTCTAATTTGAGCCTCCATCTGATTAATCGTGGACCAGGATCTGTTATACTAAATAGCCAGATCAATGGCTTGTGATCTGTAATTATTTGAAATTTTGTTCCATAGAGGTATGGTCGAAAATGTTTGACGGCCCATACTATGGCTAGCAATTCTTTCTCCGTTGTATTGTAGTTTTGTTCCGCTTTATTCAGAATTCTGCTTGCGTATGCAATTGGTCGATCTTGGCCTACTGGCCCTTGCGACAATACTGCTCCGATGGCATATCCGGATGCGTCTGTCGTTACTATAAATTGTTTAGTGAAGTCCGGATAAGCTAGAACTGGTGTGGTCGTTAATTTTTCTTTTAATGTTTCGAATGCGTTCTGTTGTTCCGCTGTCCAAACGAACTTCTCATTCTTTTTTGTTAGTTTTGTCAGGGGTTTTGCTATCTTCGAAAAATTCTCAATGAATCTTCTATAATATCCGGCTAATCCTATGAAGGATTGCACATCTTTTACCCGTTTTGGTATTGGAAAGTTTGCTACAGCCGTTATTTTCGCAGGATCTGGTATTATACCGTTTTCGGAGATAATGTGTCCTAAGTATGTCACTTCCTTTCTTAAGAATTCACATTTATTCGGTTGTAGTTTCAGATTGTAGTTTCTCAGTTTTTTGAACACTTCAATTAGTCTTTTGTTATGCTCTTTCAAATTTGGTCCATATATTACGATATCATCTAGATAGACTAGGCATTTGAGGCCTTGTAATCCGGTTAATACGGAATTCATAAGTCTCTGGAATGTTGCAGGCGCATTTTTTAGTCCAAAAGGCATTCTATTAAATTCGTAGTGCCCGTAAGGTGTGGAGAATGCTGTTTTTTGTTTGTGTTCCTCATGCATGGGGATTTGATGGTATCCCGATGCTAAATCCAACGTTGTAAAATATTTCGCGTTTTCTAGTTGATCTAGTATGTCAGTGATATTCGGGAGCGGGAAAGAATCGCCGATTGTTAAGTCATTTAATTTCCGAAAGTCCACAACTATTCGTAATTTTTGCTTTCCAGATGCGTCTATTTTCTTTGGTACTACTAGTAAGGGTGCGTTCCACTGACTCGTGCTGGGACGGATTATCTCGTCGTCCAGCATTTTCGCTATCTGTTTATTTACTTCTGCCTTGTGCTTCTCTGGTAATCTGTATGGTCGGACATTCACCGGCGCGCTATCTGCTCGCGTATTTATTTCATGTGCTACTGCATTAGTGTACGATAGGCGATCGTTTTCTAGGTGGAAGATATCACAGAAATCTTCGCAAATCTGGTGCAAGGTTTTCTTTTCCTCATTATTTAAATGCTCGGTTCGCATTTGTCTGTGCAATTTTTCTTTACGAGCTTGAATGGGCTCGTCGCTTGTTTCGTTACTTGACACCTCCATGGTATACATGTGTGCGGCGTCTTTTGTCCTTATCTCGTCCACCGTGACTAGCGGCGTTGTTATCTCCACTGATTCTCCTGTGGTGTTTATCACACTTATTGGACATACGTTTTCTTCCGGTATGACCAAACAATTTCCTATGAAGATTCCGGGTTTGGTTTCGACTGCATTTATTATTCCAATGCTATTCCTATCGGTTATTGCCTGAATTATGGTTTCACTGCGAGGCGTTAGCATGGTTTTCTTGTACGGATAGAGTTTGAAAGTTGTGTTGCCAATACGGACTTGTTTTTTCCCATGATCGCATTTCGCTTGTTGTTTATTCAAAAAGTCTAGTCCCAGTATCCCTTCATAATTTATTGGGAAGTCATCTCTTACCACGTACATAGTGTATCTCTCGGTCTAGCGTTATCGTTGCTCTTATCTTTCCGAGTGTGTGTATCTTGTGGCCCGTAACTCCGGTTAGGGCTAAACGTTCTTCGCGCATTAGTGTGTTTCCCTTTAGATTTCCCACTTTTATTAATGTCAAAGTGGCGCCTGTATCGAGGAGGAAACTTGTTTTTCCCTTTCTTGTCTCTCGCATCGGCAGGGTAATCAAGTCTAACGTGGCGTTTGTGTGAGGCGTATTCACCTGTGTCACTTGATGCTCGCGTACGGTTCGCGTTATCTTTGTTCTCGGTTTCTCTTCTTCTTCGTCGTCGCCACTGCTTGTGAACGATAGGTCATCGCTCTCCCTTTGCTGCTTATTCTTTTTCATTATTACAGCGGTATTTATTTGTCGCCCTTTTTCATTATCTTGTCTCGTGCGTCTCGGTTGCCCCTTTCTCGGGCGGCCGTTCAGTGACCAGCATTCGTCGCGTTTATGACCTGCCTTTTTGCAGTACGAGCAGTATTTCTCAATATTATTTACGTTCGTCGGTCGTTCGGCTCGCGGTAGCGGATATTTATTTATGTATCGGCTTGAACGACAGTCGCGCGCCAAATGTCCTAGCCTACCGCATTTGTGGCACTCCAGTTTTTGATTGCGGTTTCTATACGGTTCTTGGTTGCTTCTAGCTTTCTCGTTATTATACATTTTTATAGGTTGGCTACCTTTTAATTTTTCTTCGGCTGTCGCGCCTAGCATCGCGGCTGTTAAATTCGTATAGTTCCTGGATCGTACTATTGTTTGTATCTCGTCGCGTAATCCTAGTTGGAAATTTTCTAGGGCTAATTCTTGTATCGTATCTAGGATTGCCTTTCGTTGTTCCGCGGTGTGCTCGCGTCCTTCTACCATAGATTGATAGAGTTCCATGGCTAGTTTGTCAACGCGGAGTCCGTATTCTCGCGCGCTTTCCCCGGGTTTTTGACGGGTTATATTAAACTCTCGCTGAATGTGCGTAGTGCTACGCTTTGCCAAATAGCACATTTCGATCTCGCGCTTCAGTTGCATGAACGTGCGTATATCCCTCGTTTGGAAATCGTGCATGGCTTTCCCTGTTAGTTTCGTGCACAGGATCGCTTTTAATAATGATTTTTCGTCGGCAGGATTTATTTCGCTCATCGCGTACGTGCTTGCATTTAAAAATTTTTGAACTTGGTTCCGCGATGATCCGTCCATTTCCGGAATCATATCGCGGGCTTCTTTCAATTTCATAAACGTATGTGCGGGATCTCGCGAATTTCGGACATCGTCTCGTGTACGCCCGTATGTCATTTTTATCGGTTCGTCATTTTCTGCACTCCGATCGTAATTAACGACTTCTAGTTGGCTTATGCGGCCCTGTAGTGCTCGCATGCCTTCTATCAATTCGACCAACATTGCATCTCGCGCGTCGTGCGAAGATTCCGCCGGGTCAGGTTTCCAGTGCGCCTGGCTTAAAGTGGCTCTCATCCTTTTTACTTCGTCGTCCAATTCTTTGTTTACTACTTGTTCTTCCGCGATCGATTTTAACGGTGTGCCCGAGGGTTGATTTGCCATTTCCGCTGGATTTATGTTTCGTGAAGCGGTGTAAAATTCGGTTGGATCGAACACGCTACTATCGTAAGATGTCAATGAGAATTCTCCGCGGCTAGGATTACTTGCGTTTGTGCCGTCGCTATGGTCAGATCTTGCGTCTGTTGGTTGCAATAGAGCGTCGTCGCGTCTCTCACTACTCGGTAGTAGGCTATTATCTATGTCACTAAGCGAAAACACGCGTTCAATTACAATGTTCGGATGTAATTCCGGTTGACTCGTCAGACTATCGTCAGAATAATAATTACTTAAATCGCGGCGTACGTTATCGCGCGGATCGCGTGAATTTTCCGTCTGCTCAAGGCTCGGAGGGCTCGGGCTGAGCGCTCGGCTGGCTGACGCACTATGTAGCCACGACGTGTTTCTTTGGGCAGGAGTTTGGTTAACTCCCTCGTTCGACATCTACCTACACGCTTCTCTCGCTATCTAATGCGCTTGGCTTATTTTTCTATGACTTACATTACGCTCGCAATTCGCATGTTTGTGACGCGGCGCTGGCTGTTGCGGTAGGTCGTGGTTTCTCCGGTGTCACTGATATGCTCTGCGTTGTGGCTCTACCGTGACTCTTTCTCACTGCGGGGATGTCGACTTCTTTTCCGGCCTTTTCCTTGAATTCCGATCGTCTGTTCCTTCCAGATGACTGGGTATAGCTGCGAAACGACCCCACCGCTGCCACCAGATATATTGTGCGGGTCGTTTCGAAGGATCGGTCCAGGAGTCGGCGGGGAGGAAGCACTCACCACTTTATAATTTATTCTAATAAATTTTATTAAAACTCAATACAGTTTGTCTTTTCTGATTCAAACCGCGACAGACGTGACGGCACGCGGATCTCGACGAGTCCTCTCCTCATATCGGTCTCCCGTTTTTATTCTGTTCCGGGCGGCCGGTCCTTGTCGTGTCATGTTCGTCAGCGTTCGCGGTATATTTCTGGGTCGCGCGGCGGTTTTCCGCGTAAGGGCCGCGCAACCCGGTTAACAGTTGCTTCATGTCGAACGATTACACCATATTTGCGCGATTAGCACAATTCGCTATCGCTTGGTAAAATAATAATTTATCGAATAAAGTATCGCTTGCCGCAATCCGCTTTGTCAGCGGTGGGCGCGATTGCATTCTCGGCGCTCGCGACAAATATAATTTTGAACATTTGTAAATATAATATATAATTTATATAGTTATTTTTTTAATTTAAATCTATTTTTATTTTTTTGTAAACCATTATTACTTTATCAATTTTTATATTATTTGCTGTTATCGTACAAACCCTAATACTAATAATATTTTGGGATAAAATTTGTTCTACAATGCGTCGTCTGTCGGTGTCATTGGCCATGGGATGTAAGAGCAGGTCAATCACAATCAAGTATTCTCCCCACATTCGTCTATGATTGGTCAATTCTTGTGGCTTGCGGCTGCGACACCGACATGCAACGTATTGTAGAACAAGCCTTGTCGATGCCGATTGGCTGTCCCTATCATTTCACCTTTCCGTTCTGATTCCGTTTTCCGTGTCCATGGGACAGCACCCTAATTCGCCATTGCACAGAGTGATGTTAAGCGATTTTTCGCGCATGCGCACTAGAAAGAGAGAATCCAGGGATATTGATGTACCATACATGTACAGTTTTGGCGGAATGCTGTAATGTCAAATAAGAAGGGAGGGTGTGCGTCACGGCGGGCTCGACCACGAACCAGTCGTGAAAACTCGTAATTATTTTGCGAAAAAATACCATCTCAACCAGGAATCGAACCTGGATCTCCTGCTTACCGGGCAGGCATCTTATCCTTTCGACTACCGAGGCATGTGATGATATTTATCGCAAATAATGTGTTTAGAATAACACGTCAACAATACAATGATACACACACACACATATATATATATATATATATATATATATATTACAATATACATATATACATGTATTCTTTCGAATCCCCACGACCGGTACTCCAGAGAGATGATGGTCCTATTCTCTCGATGGATGCAGGTCGGACTGCAGCGGCGATACGCCATTGGCAAATATACAAATAATCCTCCTGGAGCACGACAGGAGAGATTGCATCAAGCATGACTCGAGCCCCCGAAAAATATGTATAGTCTTTATATATAATCTTATATAGTTTTTACTAGAGACACTACAATTAGAGACTGGCCACGATTCTGATCCGCCATGTTTTTTGGCTAAATCCTACGAGAAAGAAAGAAATATACACTATCTCACTTTAATCAATAATGTGTTTCGATTAGAGTAAAAGAAATATATAACATCTCACTGTAACCAATAGTGATATTTTTTACTTTGCATGTACATTGATTAAGTGTATTGTGTGTATTAAACACGTGGAAAGTGTGATAATATATTATTAAATAATAGAGATAAAATTGAGATACTAAAATATAGTCATAAATTAATTAATTATCATAAATCAATATAAAAAATAGGTGGATGTTCATTTTTTTACTGAAATTTTATTTTATATTGTAATAAAGTTGTTTATAATAATAATAATAAATATGTATAATAATCCTTTTTAAAAAAAGGCATCGATACATCTCTCGAAATTTCCTCGAAGTTTATTGTTGACGCTTTTCCCCGATGGGTTCTCTCACTGCGCTAACTTTGTGAATGGCTATCATTGTATTGATTTCACAGAAAATCGTTTTGACAATTGTGTATCAAAAAGTTAAAAATATTATGTCACAGTAGTATTATATTAATAATAGTATTATATTAATTTTTGCTCTTGTGTTGAAAAAGATAAATAACGAAAAAAAAAAAATAAATTTAAGAAAGAAAAAAAAAATAAATTTAAAATCGTTAAAATTAAAGGATATATATTAATAAATTGATAATATAATTATGTAAAATAAAATTTTATAAATATACATATATATTTTATTATCTTTAAAACGCCTATGTTTTTAAATTATAATATTACATTTTAAGATTAAAATAGTTAATGTATTTGAAAATAAGTGGGACTAGTCAAAAGATGGCGAATTAATCAAAAGTTGCTTTTTTGTGGCCAGTCTCTAATTAGTGTCGGTCCACAATAAATATTTAATCTTTAAGCCGTAAGAAATTGACCAATTGTAGTCGAGTATTTTTTTCATATTCGATTATAATTGGTCAATTTCTTACTTCTTAAAGCTTAAATGCTTAAAGCTTAAAGCTTAAAATCACCTATTGTGGACCGACACTTATAGTGTTTCTAATCTCTAGTCTTTACTAAAGACTCTATAAGAAGATTCGCTAACTCGTCACATGACGTTAGTAGGGGAGCGTCCCAGATGTGCACATTTTCAACCAGACACATCACTCACATCAGCCGATGCCTAGGAATTTTCTGAGTCACCTATCAAAAATTTTTTTTATTTAATCGACCAATCGAGGACCAATCGGCAATGTGTCCGATTGGACCTCACCCATTTTGACAGATTTTATATACTATTACAATACTGTGTCATAGTTATACGTTATACGTAAGTTAATTTATCATATCTATTTATCATATCTTTACAATTATAAAAGAAAACAATATATGTAGTTGGTAATTATTCAGTTTAGCGGCTTCTGCTCCGATCTTAATGAATTTAGGCTTATTCAACGCGTTTTTGCATAAAACGAAAGAATCTTCGCAGAAAAAAGCGTCGCTCTGCCCTGCGAACTGAGTTATTAATCGTTAAAGTTAGCCAATTTCGAGGTTACGAAACCTGTCATACCGACGTAATGCAGCGAACTGAGTATGCGCAGTGGAAAGCTTATTTATCTTTTGCTGTATGGAGAGTTATAACTATACTAACGTCACGTGACAAGTTAGCGAGTCTCTTCTTATAGAGTCTCTAGTCTTTACATATATAGTCTTTATCATTATTAATTCTTATTAGAGATCCAAAAATATATATAGTCTTATATAGTCTTTATATATACAGTCTTTATCATTATTAATTCTTATTAGAGACCAACATTAAAAAAAAAAGAAGAGTAAATAATGGAAATGACAAGCTCACAATGTGAATTAACATCAGTAAAGCATTATTATTGAAACTTATCATTATAAATATATATCATGATTTATATTATAAATAAAAAGAAATAAATGTATTTATCATTAAATTGACATTTTCTTTTGCTCGTATTTAATCTTTTTCAACTTTTTCAAATAACTGTATAAATATCAAAATAAAGTCTCCATAGACCTTATAAATATGGACTGGCAATTGCTATAGTTTCTGCATAAGAAACAGTGCCGCGGGAGGTTAGACAGAGAGACGTACTTTTTGATACTTCTTTCTCTTAAAATGTCCGGAAATATGTATTGCGCATGAGTTCGAAGCATATGGCGGATTAATATAATAATATGATCGAAAACAATAAATGTTGATGAAGAGTAAAGAATGAAAGATTTCATAGTCAAACATATAAAATGCAATAAAAAAAAATATATATATAAGAAAAATGAAAAAACATTAGACAAAACTTTTAGATTAATTTGTAGAAAGAATTTTAAAATAAACGATATGTAATTTCATATCGAAGTTTTTATTTTTTATGGTAATTTTGTAAAATAATAAAAAAAGAGTAAAATAAGAATTACAATATTTAATGAACCATGCATGGCATACTTGCTGCATACTTAAATTTTAGTTTTATATATTTCTAATGTTGTTTTATTTTATATACATGATATACAATACACTCGTTTTTTAAATAATGAAATTATAGAAGAATAATTTTCTTTTTAAAAATGCGAGTTTTTGGAAAAATACGATAGTTATAATTATTTTGAACAATAAAGAGTTTTGAGACTAATAATAAATGATTTTCAATAAATAGGCGGTTCGTGTTGTTTATACTTATTGCACTTAAGCTTTTTGTTTTTTTTTCCATTGCTCACAAATATATCTATTCTGTTTTAAATATTGAAAATTCTAAGCAACGCGAACCTAATGTTCTAATGCAGTCGGCAAGTAGACACTCGCGGACGCCCAATGCCTGTGGGCAATAGTCGAGCGCGCTGGAGCTAGCATTAAGCGGCTAGGCGCAATAAAGTAAAGAGGAGAGGAGATAGCAGGAACGTCTGTTCATTGAACGTGCTGTTCAAGAAGTAAAAAAATATTGTGTTGCACAAATTCAGACCCAGAATTAGCATAAATTAATAACTACCTATATTTTAAATAAACAATTTTTACAATAATATTAAATAAACAACTCTTATAATATTTAATTAGTATTTGATTCAGTTTTCCGATATTATATATGATATATCAGGTGTTATCGTTTTGGCACTTAAACGAATTATGTAAAATTCAAATGTGAATCTGTTAACTATTCGCGTAATCGCGATTTATTTAATTTCATAATAGAAAATAATTGTTCACATAAATATGTAGAACCGAACATACTTATTATTTTTGCAGCACAAGCATGTAGTCGAGGAAAACGTTCTTGAGATATATATGAATAAAATTGTCAGTCATTGTATAAAAATGATTTTTAAGAGCAGTGTCACATTTTAAATCTATTAATTCTAATTGTATATCTGGGAACAATATTAATATCAACAGTAAAAGGTGTCATAAAAATAAATAAATCTTCTTCTAAAACATGCATTTCCCTAAACCAATAATCGAATTCAGTAATAATTGAAGTGAATTTATATATTTTTCATATTTTATTTTTCATATTGCTTATCTTGAATGTGCATGGCAACAGATAATAAATTTGAAAAATGCAATAATTGTCAAGATTGAAATTAATTGATCCATAAATTAAGTTTCATTTGGAAATGTGGAACTTTATCCCAAGGTACTAAAAATATTAGTAATAAATATTATTAATTAGACCCTCCTGAGATGTGCACAACAGGCGGGCGCTCGCGGGCGGCCGTGCCCAATTTCAGCGTTTTGCCGATCTCTGTTCTAATGTAATAAAATCTGTTAAAAAAGTGAGTAATAGAATATAAATTTTTTTTTAATTTCAAATGAAATAATTAAATAACTTTTTTTCTAAGAATTATTATATATTAAGAATATGATAATTGAATTGAATTGAATTTATAATTTAAAGCTCTCAAAATTTATAAAATTTATTTATTTATTTGTAAAATAAAAAAATTGCACAAATGCTTCTACAATTATTAAAGTATGCTTAATATAAGTTATTTTACAATAAGTCCTGCTCCATTATTACTTACGAATGAAAAGAAACACTATTTTCTGCAGAATAACTCACTCTGCAAATTACACACTTTCGAACTATTATTTCTTTTTAAAAATATAATGTGATATTCCTATCGATATTCTGTAAATACGATACATTCTGTAAATAACATACAAATAACCTCAAACTTTTCTTTAACTTGCATAAGTATACACCAATAAGAATGCATTAATGTATAATATATGTCAAGCATGCGCAAAACGTATTTCCGAACACTTTTAGAAAAAGAGAGACGTTTCTCTTTCCAACCTCCCGCGGACATAATATCTGTATTACCAGTCCAAACATATAAGGTCTATGTCTCTATCACAAATGTCTATATTAAATTAGATTGCTACATGCCATTATCGAAATAGCGTGGCTTGCCGACAAGATTTCCGGTGAATGCGAGAAAATGGCCGCTGCCGCCACATATTTAAAATAGTTATTGCGGATGATATTCAACAAAGTTTTGTAATACTTATTGTTTTACTCAAATTGTGTAAATTACAAAAATAATATTTAGTGTAATTGTTGAGTAATCAAAAAGCCCATTTAACTGTGATAAATAATATTTGAAAAACATACATTAAACTTAACATATATTAAAATTATATATTACGCTAACATTATATATATATATATATATATATATATATATATATTGTAATATATTGTAATATAAAAAATTATATTTATAATATAAAAAAAAAACAAAAAATTATGAACGATTGTTGTCATGAAAAGTGCAGAAGATAAAAGAGTTTGCAGAACATAAAAAAATGTAGTTCAACATAATAAAAAAGAAAATAAAAAAAAAGCAAAATATAAAAAATAATTATTACAAAAATTTAAAAAGTTAATTATTATAAAATAAAATAAGTTTGGTCAATCAATGATGTTGACTAATTGAAGTAATTTCCTTATTCAATTTATTCGAGTATGAAAACATTTTTATTACTGTTTTATTGTTAAATATTACCTACACATCGCAGTTATTAGTTGAACACAGTGTGGAGTATTTATTCCAATTACTAATTCGTTGAAACATCTAATATTTAATGTAAATACATTTGTATTTAATACAAATTTTCTTATTACTCTAGTAACAACTTTATTGTATATGCTTCTTGTTAGAATCTGCATATGGCTGTTTTATTAAAAGGAAAAATTCCAATATTTTGAAGTCATTTTTTCAAATAATCTTCTCTTTTAAATGAAATCTAAAATATTAAAAATTTTGTTTTCACCATAATCTATAAAATTGCCACTATTTACATTTCATGAAACATTTATATATTTATTATAAAACTTACTTAAATAGATTAACACCATCTTTTTTTTATTACGACAATTTTGATGCAATAAGATACTGGCATTTTTACATAAATTTAATGACCATACACACACTGATGCTGTAAGATTCAACAAGTACACATCATATACACAGGACTGCCGCCTCGCATACAACTGGAAACCGCATGTGACGCAAGTCCAAAGTTCTAGTTAGCAATCTAGTTTAGTATAGACATCTATGTGTCGAACATTAACAATTCATTGTTAACAATTCATTGTATAAACTTGCAACTTTTTAAAAGACATCTTTCTCGCCTAAGCGCATGGACTGCATCATCTCAAGAGCAGTGTTGTTATCAGGGACACTTTTTCGCGCATGCGTATTTAGATGCGGGTTTAATGAAGTTTAGAAGAAAAAGATATTACTTGGTTTTTTACTGAAATTTTTTATATTATAAAATTTTTTATATTAAAGTGTTTATAATTATATAAAATTGTAAAAATTATATAAAAATTATTTAATTATATAGAATTTTAAATATAATTAATATTAATAACCTACAATAAAATTAATTTTTTAACAAAGTTATATTTTTGTAAATGTAAGGGAAAAAAGTATATAATAAAACACATTTATGTGTTTAAAATAAAATATTTTATTTGAAAATTACGAGCATGCTTTTTAATAGTCCCTTTTTGATTATGTATATCTATATTATATTTATGTTAACAAATAACAAATAACAAATAACAAATAATAAATAATAACATTTACCTTTAATAACAATTAATAATATTTAAATATTTACCTTACTTAACCTATCTCATCCTAGCATGGAGTACGCCAAAATTTTAATGTCTATTATATATCAGGGAGAAGTCTGAGAGCGGCCATGGTCGCGATTTACTTGTTATCTTATTTTGAAGCGCCAATGTCCACGATCGTGGACGTTGAACTACATAGTCATGTCCACGAAATTGGTCGGTAACACGACTATGTCCACGATTTTGTGGTTCTGTTCCGTGTTATGTCCACGATTTTGTGGTTTTTTTCCATGCTATATCTAGAAAATGTCGATTCAAATCTTCAATTAATATAAAATATATCTGTAACAAATATGTAAAATATAAAAAAATATATATAAAATAAATTTATAATATACACGCGTTGCGTTAATTATTTTTGCCTCTTTCGCGTTTATTCAAATTTTATATTATGTTTTATTAATAATTATGTGTTTTATTAATAATTGTGTTTTATTAATAATAATGTAATAAAAGATCATTGTCCGAATACATTGTTAAAACAATCAGTTTTGAGAGATGTAGTCCATGCGTTCTCATGCGCTGTGTGGCATGGTGGGGGAAACTATTTCCATGCGCGCATGAACTGCATATGGAGTGAAACGAAACAACCTTATGCGTTTTTCATGTGCATCATACGTGAAACGGAACGCATTCTTAGTACAGCAATGATGCTATACTCAAATGCGCATGCACGAAAAACCGCCTGACCTAACATTGCTGGTTGCATATAGATGGCGTTGACAAAAATCATTTTAATCTCAAAGTAGCAAGTTGGTAAACAATAGAGACGTTGTCTCTAATAAATAACATGTTTAAGTGTGTTTGGAAAAGTAGACATATATTATAATAACGTATTTTAAATAACGTATTTTCTTTTACTGATATCTAGTTGATAATGAGCCATATTGTGATTGTGCGTGCCTTTAAGCCGGGCGACGAAATGAGCTGCAAAAAATTAATCGGAGACGGCGTGATGTCTTCGTTGAATTACACATTTCGTGGAATGTTACTCAAGGAGATAACTTTTCAGCTGATAATCTTGTTATCTGCAATAACGTTTATTTTCTTTGGGATGCCATTAACTATTTGTCTCTTCGTTATACCTATAATTATTGTACTTACATATGCATGCACCTATATAAGTTTTGCTACAAAGCTAATGGAAATCAACGCTGAAGTAGCAAATATTCCAAGGTGATGTACTACTCTTGCGTTTCACAACAATTCTATTCAAGAAATAATTTAATATGACTTGATTTTACTTTTCACAGACTTTATATGTCAAATGCTTTCTCCTGCTTTTGGGTTGCTGAGGCATTTGAGCCTTACCTGACGACACAAGATCCAAAAGAAATTCATTATACTGTAATGACAGAAGAACAGTTTTATGAAGCCAAAATGGATGTTTCTCTACAAGCCAAAAAAATAGTAGGGACTGTTGGTTTATGCAAGAGTTATAGATTAGATAGGAGTGCATGGATAAAAAGACTATGCGTACATGAGCAATATCAAAGAAAAGGTATAGCGGCATGCCTACTTAATACTGCTGTACAATTTGCAATTGATGCAGGATACAGCTGTGCCAATATAGTAGCTTCTGAATATACTGAAGGAGGTAAAGAACTGTGCCTTAAAAAAGGATTTGAATTAAAGCAAATGTATCACAAGTCTATTCTAGGATCATATATAACAATATTAATGTATGAATTAACTTATCAGATTAAACCTAATGAGGACGATTACTTTCCTCATTTTGAAAAAAATCTGAATGAGTTTTAAGAATTACAGATTTTCGTAGAATTTATAAATTTTAATAGTATGTTAGTCAAAACTTAATATAACAAATTTCTTGAGAAATTAATGAGACTGATTCAACCAATCGAATACTGTGTTCTTGTTAAGCAAAGTACCCAAACCAAATATTTTTACGTGATAGGCTTAGTATTATCTACCTTTGTATTAGCTAGCAATGATGGAAAAGATATTTTTTACGAAATAATCATTATTTCATATATTGTTAAACATGTTATAACATTCTATTAATGATACATAGATAATGAAAATAAAATATATTTTTCTTATATCTTGTTCTGGATAGCTTCTTGGTATATGCGAATCTCTTTACCTTCCCAATGTTGATTCTTCACTGCCGATAGAAATCTAGAATAAACAATTCCCAGATTGAAATAAATTGAAAAATGTCAAAGTACATGATAGAGAAACTTATAAAGACTTACGTTACTTGAATTTCCTTTAACAATGCCTTTTCCTTCTCCGTAATGCCATTTCGAATTACATCTAGATTCATTTGCAATTGTTTCGTAGTTTGTATTCCAACTAGATTTGTATCTACATCTGCATATTGCATAGAGTGCCATATTGCTAGTTTGGCAAACTCCACGTTACGTTCCTATGTCATTTTTCATGATGTTATTTTAATCAGTGATATTACGATATAAACTAAAGATAGATTTTGATTAATAGTATGCAGTAATACGCCTTTTTTAATTAATGTCTATTATTAATGAACCTGGCAGTATTGTGCAGCGTTCACACATTGTTTTTTCGTCTCATCGGAAGCCGGGTGCCAACTTGGCGGGCCATTATTCGTTAGAAGACCCATAGACAGCGTGGCAGCATTAATTAGACCAATTTTGTGTTTCTGTAAATTTAGAAATTAATGAAACTTTGTTATCAAGCTTGACAATGCAATCTACAAACCTTGAAGAATGGAACATATTCTAGTAAAGTGTCATCAATGAGAGTGAGTCTTGCATAACTCAGTATACAGGCTATATTTATATTACTTTTCTCGATACATTCCTTCAATATGGATACTGGATATCCAGTTATACCTATATGTTTGGCTCTACCCTCGGCCACTTGTCTCGACAATTCCGGCAAGGTTTGTGTAACTATTATATCTAATGAAGGTGCAAATTCTATATCGTGAACCTTTTATCATTAAAATTTTATCATTAAATTTTATCATTAAATTTTTTTAGATTTATCAATTTTGATTCATGAAATAAGAAATATTTTACCTGAATAACATCGACATAATCTACTCCCAGCCATTCTAAACTTTTCGTAAAACTCTCTCGAGTTTTCTCGATGGTAAAATTGAACATGTTATCACAATCTAATTCATATCTGCCGATTTTTGTTGCAATATAATAAGCCTCACGCGGGATTCCCTTTAATGCCTAATAATAAACATAAGAAATCGAGTTTACATCCGGTTATTGGGGTACAAAAAAAGAATTGTATAAAAGCCACGTGAAAAAATTTTAGTGATAATCGCAAGGTCGTAAGCGAATTGATCAACTACAATTGATTATTTTTAGACTGTAAGGAGAATAATTAATTCTGATTGGTTAATTTGTTTATGATCTTACGATTACGATTAAAATTTTTTCACATGCAATGGCCTTTACTCTTCTTAGTGAATTTTTGTACTTTTCCGAGTGTCGCTTCCGATCGGCCTTGACCATACCACGGTGCTGTATCGATATAATTGATGCCTTGCTTTATCGCTCGACGTACAGCCTCGATAGCATCCGCTTCATCGTACGTGCTACAATATAATTAATTAAAATAAAATATCACACTCGCGCGAGTAATAAACAATTTTACCCATAATGACAACCGAGTGGACCACAACCAAATGCCAATTTGCTTACAAGCAGCCCCGTTTTCCCAAGCTCTTTGTATTCCATAGCTTTTACTGCTTCAGGGTCATGAAACCCTTCGACGTAAGTAGGTGGAAACATATTTCTAAAAAATAAATGATATAAAACAAGATCAAAATTAATATTCGCGACAGATTAATATTCTTGAACTGTTATTACACTAACGTGAGTGGAGTCTGATCGAATGCTTATCGTATATACAGTCATATATCCTTTTTTTTATTAAATGACTAAAAAGATAAGACACATACGCAAAATTCAGCCATTTGCATACTGCTGATCAGCTAATCGATGACGATTTATAAATTGCGACGATTGCCATCTTACGATATAAATTAGCTCAACAATACGTTATCACGTTATGTACATAATACCAGTTATTGATTAAACGGAAATCTGTTCGAGTTCTGTTTTATCGATATATACATTTGCATAAAAATTTGTTTTCTTTTCTATTTTCTCTATTTTTCAAATTCACCTTGCATAAAAATTAATTGTTATTATATATAAAATGCTATTTTCTTTGAATCTAACATATGTCATGGTTTTATGGATTCAAATAGTGTTTTAATAATATTTTTGTATAATCAGATTAATAATAATAATATTTGTAACAATAATGTATAACAATTTGTAACATATGATAAGTAAACGAAATTTTCATTAATGATATTAAGATTATAAACTAAAAATGGATCTTGACTGACAGTACATAACAATATATCTTTTTTAATTGATGTCTATTGTCAACGAACCTTGCAGTATCGCGCGACATTCGCGCATTGTTTCTTCATTTCATCGGAAGCTGCGTTTCAGCTTGACCGACCGTTATTCGTTGGAAATCTTATAGACAGTGTGATAGCACTAATTATTAATTAGACCTATTTTGTGTTTCTGTAAATTCAGAATTAATGAAACTTTGTTATCAAGCTTGCTAATGATCTACAAATCTTGAAGAATGGAACATATTCTAGTAAAGTGTCATCAATGAGAATGAACCTCGCGTAACTCAGGCTATATTTATGTTACTTTTCTCGATACATTCTTTCAATATGGATATATTAATATGTAATTGTATGCATATGTATATTTATATATTTGGCTTTGCCCTTGGCCACTTGCGTTGACAATCCCGGCAAGGTTTTCGTGATTATTATTTAATGAAGATGCAAATTCTGTATAATGAATCTGTAAATTCATAGATATTTAATTTTTTAAAATAGATTTTTTTGTCAATTTTGTCAGCTATTTTGATTTATAAAATAAAAATATTTTACCTGAATAACATCGACATAATTCACTTCTCCAGCAATTCTAAACTTTTCTTAATATTCTCTCACGTTTTCTCGACGGTAAAATTAAACATGTTATCATAATCCAGTTCATATCTGTTAATTTTCGTTGCAATGTAATAAGCTTCACGTGGAATTTCCTTCAGTGCCTATAATAAACATGTGAAATAATCATCATCGATTATATATTAAGTATTGTTCGGAATTGCCATAAGTAAATCATGCCTGAGTGCGACGCGGAACACGCGAATTTCGTGACGATCGATTACCCTAAATCTCGATAAGGAGCTTCGTCTCTTCCAGGAAGTTGAAGAACTTCCGCGGAAACCATTTTTCGGAAGAAAAGCAATGCGAGGATCACTTTCTCGCAACTCACTTTCATAATGAGCAAAGTCGATTCATAGTTCGATTGCCTTTCAAGACGCCTCCTCCGTTGAATATCGGAGATTCTCACTCTTCTTTGTTTTCATGTCTATCTCGATTCGAACAGCGATTCGAGACTCAGCCCGAAGTGGCAAAGGAATACCGTACTTTCATGAGCGAATATGAAAGTTTAGGTCACATGGTTCCCGTCAACGATACGGAAATCTCTCGCTCACAGATCATTTACATTCCTCACCATGCGGTCATTCTCAATAACAGCACTACAACGCGTCTTCAAGTGATGTTCAATGCATCAAGCCGCGTCAAACGGATTCTTGTTAAATGATCATCTCTTAGTTGGGCCCAGATTGCAAACAGATCTAACGGCTATCATTCACGGGGATCATTCATCGTTGGCGTCAGTATCGCTATGTCTATACTGTAGACATTGTTAAAATGTACCGCCAAATTCTCGTCGAACGAGATGTCGATTTCCAAAGAATTTTGTGGCGATCAGATTCCTCCCAAAACGTTCAAACCTATCAGTTACTCACTGTCACATATGGAACTGCATGCGCTCCATATCTAGCGTTCTTAAACAATTAGCTTTAACCGACGCCTCATTTCCGTTCTCTCAATCTGTTCTTCAGCATAATGTCTATATCGACGATTGCATCTTCGGAGCAAATGATAAACCCATGACCAAACAAACGCACAATCAATTGATGATGTTACTGAATCTCGCTGGATTCAATCCGCGAAAGTGATCCAGCAATTGTCTTGATCTTCTACAAGATATCGCGTAATCATGGACTATCTCAAAGTAAATCATTGAAGTCCGAGGATCAATTCCAAGTTTTAGGACTCAAATGGCATTCACTGCGGGATGTCTTTCAATTTAATGTAACTTTATTTGACTTACTGCCATCAACAAAACGCACAGTTCTCCCCGCTCTCGAAATTGTTTGATCCAATGAGATGGCTCACTCCCATCATAATCACAGCAAAAATTCTGAAAGGTGCCGTCCGATGACGCGTATCTCTATACGCGCGTATTCGCGTATTAAAGTTCCGACCAATCACCGTCCGCCATTTTACGGACGCATCAATTTTGTTCTACTGTCCCATGCAGCGGATCGCGCGTAAGCCACTTAGCGGATCACCAATCAACATAAACACCAATCACCGACAACATAAAATATTATTTTGCAAACAGAGCTAGCAAAACAATTCTGTAATTAGTAGAACAAAATTGACGTACGTAAAATGGCGAAAAGAAACAAATCTAAAATCAATTCGGTAAATTAAAATTTCATATGGAAATTGTTATCAATTGTTTATCGTTTATGGATTTGTCAATCAATTATTGTTATTGTGTTATAAAATTTTTTGTTATAAAATGTTATTTTTTTTGTAGCAGACAAAATGAATTTAGATGAGGATATATTATTAGCAATTTTCGTTTTACAAAAATTTAAACAAAGTTGTCCTTTTGAACAAGAAACACTGCGTCGAAAAATTTTGCTCTTGTATGCATTATATAAAGTTGTAAGAAGCGAAGGAAAAGGCAAACAATGTCAATTTTGGCTACGACCTATATTTACTGTGCATCGACGTTTCTTGCAAGGAGTTAGTGAAAAATCTCGTCAAAAAGATGGAGTTTAAAGATAGAACAAAATTTCGTAATTATTTCAGAATGGATTCGATTACATTGAAAAAATTACTCGAATTAATTGGTCCATTAATTATTAGACAATTTGTCGTTCGTGAATCAATTTCTCCTGAAATTTTCCGCTTACAAATCGCTGCGTAAAGGCATAATAAAACGGCGGAACGTCAGCGACTGGTCGGAACTTTGATACGCGAATACGCGCGTATAGAGATACGCGTCATCGGACAGCACTCTGATGCAGCATTTATGGCGTGCAAAAGTTCTCTGGGATGATGCAATTCCTTCTGATATCTTTCATGACTGGATTGCATATTATCGTTCTCTCGTACTTTTCAATTCTGTCGAAATTCCTCGCTGGACCGAAAAAGATTACGACACACAATATTGTGAACTGCATGGTTTTTCCGACCATCCACGTCTGTTTATGCAGTCGTGCTTTATTTCAGGGTCGACTCTTCTCTTCTCTGATCGCCAAGTTTATTAATGGCGAAATCTTGAGTCGCTCCCTTGAAAAATCTAAATATTCCTCGGTTGGAATTAATGGCTGCTATTCTCTTGGCCCGTATGATTTCTTATATTCGAGAATTTCTGAACTTAACCGACATTCCATTGTTGGACAAATTCCACCGTCGCTCTAGCTTGGATAAAATAGTCAAATAGAAAATATTCGTAATGAATCGAATCGACAAAATACAATCTAAGCTTTCGACCGCTCAATGGCATTACATACCAACTCAAGAGAATCCAGCTGATTGTGTGTCGCGAGGCATTCCCGTATAAGATCTGCTCAATAAGTTCGACTAGGGAGATTCAGAATAGTTTAAATTACCAAGTGCTCAATGGCCTCAAATTGATGTTACTCTTTCTCTGAATTTTTCGAAGCCAAGTCTCATCTTGTTAGTCTTGTAATTGACACAAGATGAATGGGATCTCCTTCAACGATTTTCATCGTGGCCAAAATTAATTCGCGTTACAGTATATATTCTTCGTTTTGTCGATAGACTTAAGGTGAAAATACTTAAGCATTCAGTCTCTTCTCCGGATCTCTACGCTCCGACTCCAAAAGTATTAGATCAATCCGAAGTGAGCAATGCCAAACGTTTTTAGTGTCGATACATGCAATCTCGTACTTTTCCTCAAAGAACTAAAAGCGAAAGGTCGGGTCGCTAATAACAGTAAGCTCTTAGGTCTAAATTCCTTCCTTGACCAATATGGTTTAATTCGAGTCAGAGGACTCCATCACTCGGAGCTCCCGAATGAAGCGAAACATCCGATTATTCTCGGATGACATTTTCTACTCTCACTTTTAATTCAGCACATTCATCTTCGAACTCTTCATGCAAGTACGCAAGTCACTCTGCGCGTACTTCGCGATGAATTTTGGATTCTCCGCGCTCATCAAACAGTTAAATCAATCATACACAGATGCGTAAAATGTGCGTGCGAGAGGACTGATAAGACGCATGAATTTATAGGAGATTTGCTCGATATACGCGTTCGGAAGGGTGCTCGTGCATTCTTGCATTGTGGAGTAGATTATGCCGGATCCATTCTCGTTCGTCCCGCCGCGAAATGGGGATATAAAGCACGAAAAACGTACATTGCACTGTTTATATGTATGACTGTCCGAGCTATTCATTTAGAGCTCGTCAGGGACTATTCTACCGTTCTTAGCTGCATACAGTCGATTCTAGGCTCGCCGAGGCATCCCGTCATATCTATTCAGATAATGCGAAAAACTTCCGAGGAACCGATCAGGAGCTATGTGGAAGGTCATTCAATCCGATCCTCGCGTGCTTAACAAGTTAGCTTTCCAATCGGTACGATGGAAGTTTATTCCCTCGTCAGCTTCTCATTTCGGAGGATTGTGGGAGGCCGGAGTGCGTAACGTTAAATTCCATTTGACGGATTGTGGGAATTACACGCTCACTTTCGAAGAAATGATCATGTTGCTTTGCAAAATAGAAATCTGCTTAAATTCGTGTCCTCTTGCTCCGTTTTCGAACAACTATGAAGACTATTCTGTTTTAACGCCTGCTCACTTCCTGATCGGCACCGCATTGACAAACATATCATCTCCGTTTCTTGACGAAAAGAAAACGCTTCTATCTCAATGGCAACTGATTCAGCGATTACAATCCGTCTTTTGGCGAAAATAGTCTAACGACTATTTACAAACTCTACATCAACGACCGAAATGACGAACTGTATAAAATCTTGCCAAAGTAGGACGCATTGTATTACTGTGAAATCCATTCGTTCCTCCAATAGGAGCTCGGAAGAATCATAGAATGCCATCCTGGCGCAGACAGACTAATTCGCGTCGTCACCGTTAAAACGGTGCGTTCAGTGTTCAAACGACCAATTGTTAAACTTAGTTTTTTGCCGATCGAAAATTGAAATTGCAATACCTCAAGTCAATTGTAACTCATTATCAATCAATGTCACTGTCTTACCATTATTCCTGCATGGCGGCACTTGATGTAATTTCGCATATAAAATCCGAGGCGGGCGGTATATTCGGAATTGCCATAAGTAAATCACGCCTGAGTGCGACGCGGAACATACGAATTTCGCATGACGATCCGCGGCGATCGATTACCCTAAATAATTCGATCGATAGCACCAGATAGCCCGTCGATATTTACCACGCGGAAATAATTATGCTTATTAGCCACTCTTTGAGGGCAGCGTTGTTTCGCAATCGACGGAACGTATGTATATGCTATCGATTTGGCCGAAAATCACATGATTCATCGATCACTGATAGGACGAAATCAATCGGATGATCCTGCAAGTTTCTCGAAAAGGTCTCGTTATCAAAATTCTTAGCCAGTTGACCATAATCTTTGCTCATAGAAAGTACACCGTGCTCTTGTCGTCAATTCAGTGCTCTTGTTCTCTATCACTCTTGTCGTATTCGTAGTTCAACTCGTGTCGTAAGAGACTTGTCATTTCACTTGTCTCCTAATAACGTTACGTTTTAATCGTCGTTGCGAGAGACTTTTCGGCGAAGCCGATTCTGAATCGAACTCTTGGTTCACGTTCTCTCTCGCCACCTCGGGATTCAAGTGCCTTCGGACTCGACAAGAATATTTACTGCGAACATTCTCAAAGAGCGAATTCTCAGTGACAAGTGCGCATATCTCAGCTTGACGAAGCAGTCATTCGTTCGATCAACGTGCAAGAACTTGCGACTATTCTTTCAGCACGCTACGAACATTTTCGCATCACGTGATCACGCAATTCGTAACGAACCATTCAAGCTAGTGCGTGCTATCTACCTAGCGAACATTTGTTGTATCTTCTCAACGTGTACAACAACGTGTAAAACGGTATCTTCTCTACCGTTGAACTCTACAATCTGTACATTTCAAAAGCTGTAAAAGCTGACTCATTAAATTAATATGATTTGTCTCAAGAAGTCTCGCCATTCTGTATTCAATTTTTGTACGTTTTTTTTTTTCTTATACATCAGATTTTCTTTTATATTTTATTTTTATATAAATACAAGTACAATAATTCAATAAAATTTTATTGGCAACTACAAATTGACATTAATTTTGGATTAATAACATCTTTTTTCACCTTTGCAACGTTTCTTTTTTACTTTATAGGATTAAAAGTTTGCGCCATTTTTGGATATCATGTGTTTTGTAGAAATAATGAAATGACTTTTCAAATAAAAATGAATTACAAAATAAATCGTATTTTATTATAAAATTCTTTTTATTTTATTAGAAGTTGGCGCCAATTCTTGATATCGAGAGAATAGGACCATCATCTTCCGATCATGGGGATTCGAAAGAATACATGTATATATGTATAGTGTAATATATGTATATATGTGTATCATTGTATTGTTGACGTGTTATTCTAAACACGTTATTTACGATAAATATTATCACATGCAGTAGTCGAAGAGATAAGATGCCTGCCCGGTAAGCAGGAGATCCAGATTCGATTCCTGGCTAAGGTGGTATTTTTTCGCAAAATAATTACGAGTTTTCACGACTGGTTCGTGGCGGGCCCCGCCATAACGCACATCCTCCCTTCTTATCTTTTATACCAATATAAAATTATTACTTTTAAAAATTTAAAACGTATAAAAATAAAAAGACTTGTAGATGGAAACTTTTGTATAAAATTTTTTCTTTTACATAAATAAGAAAAGGGGCGCGTGAACTTGGCGTTATTTTTTACTTTTTTTAAAAGGTAATTTTGTAGGTATAAATTATTTCAACAACATGTTATTACGTGATACCAGTTACTGATTAATGGAAATCTGGTGGAACTTTATTGGTAATGCATTTGCATAAAAATCTGTCTTCCTCTCTATTTGTCCTATTTTACAAGTTCAATTTGCATAGAAATTAGTTATTATTAACATGCATATATAATGCCATTTTCTTTTTAATATACACTATATTTTTATAGATTCAGTGCACTTGCTTTTATAATACTTTTGTATAATCAATGTAATAATGATAACATTTAAGCATAACGTATGATGATATGTAACATATGATAATGTAATACGATTATATATCTGCTAATATGTAAATATAACGATAATAATTATAATCATTTGTATTGTAAAATATAAAAAAGTATATTGTGGCTTTGAATAAAAATATAAGTTTTGAAATTTGTTTAAAATCAAGCGAAAAGAAACATATTTCTTCCCACTTCTGCTATCTTTCGCAATTATTTTCTGTTTTTTAAATGACTCCGAAAAGTTGTCTATTGATAAAAAAGATGGAACATAATGCAGATTATTTGACATATTTGATACTTTTGTATTATTTTTCTTTCGTATTTTTCTCTTGTCACATATATCAATATTTTATAACGATGGACTCGTTATCACTTCAATATTTTGAGGAGTTTATTTAATAACCAGAATTTTTCTCTGTTCTATTTTGAGATTCGCTTGTTAAACATTTTACGCGTGCACTTTCCTCGCTAACATTTATAACTTTTAATATCCAGAATTTTTAATTTAGGACTTGGAGTTGATACATGTCGGTGATGTTTGCATTTCTTATTTCTCATTTTGTAATATATTATTTTTTTCATAATCTGTGATGATCGGTCAGGAACGAGACTAGAGATAAGTTTCTCATATAAATTTTGTGTATGCTTAAAAATGTATTATTATTATTATTATTATTATTATTATTATTATTATTATTATTATTATAATTAATGGTAGTGGTGGTGGTGGTGGTGGTGGTGGTGGTGGCGGTGGCGGTGGCGGTGGCGGTGGCAGTGGCGATGGTGGTGGTAATAGTGGTAGTAGTAGAAGTAGCAGCAGTAGTAGCAGCAGTAGTAGCAGCAGTAGTAGCAGCAGTAGTAGCAGCAGTAGTAGCAGCAGTAGTAGCAGCAGTAGTAGCAGCAGTAGTAGCAGCAGTAGTAGCAGCAGTAGTAGCAGCAGTAGTAGCAGCAGTAGTAGCAGCAGTAGTAGCAGCAGTAGTAGCAGCAGTAGTAGCAGCAGTAGTAGCAGCAGTAGTAGCAGCAGCAGTAGTAGCGGTGGTAGCGGTGGTAGCGGTGATAGCGGTGGTAGTGGTGGTAGTGGTGGTAGTGATGGTAGTGGTAGTAGTAGTAGTAGTAGTATAAAATACTATTACTGTTATTTTTAATTATAATATATTTTATAAAATTTAATAAAAATACGTGAGTATATATAATAATACATATAAAAGTAAAATTTTATACATATGTTCAAAATACAATACATATTACTCATTTGCTACAATGATATAATTCAAAAAACAGGGTTTTCTAACAAAAGGTGAGCGTGAATGTTTTAAATTATTAAGATTTCATATTTTTATATTATTTTTGAATGCAGTTTTGAGTTTTAATGTAATAACTGATTATAGAGAATAAAAATATATAAATTATGCTCTGCATTTCATCCAAGTAGATAAATGTAGTCATGCTGCATGTTACTCCCCTCCAACAAGCGTTTTAAAGCACCCGCCAAAAGAAATCGGTGGAAGAAGGTCCCATCGATGCGCGCGCCACTGCACAGCTTTATTGTATTGCTTGTTCTTCTGGATAACAGACGTATTTCCTAAGAATGGGAAAACATTTTCGAAAGTATCGAAAGCGGTCCCGGGGACACTCGTGCGAGCGCGAGTACGAATCATTCCTCGAATACCAAGAATACGGAAACTCGAAGCGAAAACACTCAGGAGAATTCCTAAAGGATTTATATGACGACTCACAAAGATCTTCCAGTGAGCATTCTCGCTCGGCGAGACACTAATCAATAACCCGAGGAGAAACTTGATAGACTGCTCGGATTATTAGCCTACGATAAATACAGAAGTAGAATTGGAGGTTTCCTTCGGGCAATCCTCCTTCCGAGCACGACGAGAGTTACCGTTTCGAAGTCAGCTTCGTCTCATCAAGACGACGAGACAAATGAAGAATCGACAACTATAGAGCAGACAGAGGTTCCCAACATCGATAAGCTTATTTTCCTTTCGGACCATGAACCACTACCTAGAATATGGTCGAGTCCAATTCGTCTTAACCTTTAAAGTTAGATATTCGCAATCCGTGAGGCTCTCCGCAGAGGCGAGTCCGGGATTTTCTATACAAATATTACATTATGACTATGAACCATAATCGTTGAGTTTGATCCTGTCACGTTATGACTATGAACCATAACCTTTGAGTTTGATCCTGTCTAACGATCACTTAATGATTGCGAGGCTGTCTGTAGGAGCAGGCCTGCATATGCGATTATACCTACGTATAGGATTTAGAGTCATCGAAAGTGTAGCCAGGTCCAACCAGCAACTTTTGCACAAAACGTTACGCGAATTGTTGTGCAACGAATTTTTTATTTTAGAGACGATTGACGGAAAAGAGATTTCCGCGAGGCGGTCGGTGACTTTCGCTATGGAAGACACCGTGATGGAGATCATGACATCGTGGCATTCAAAAGGTCTTTAATAGGCACCAATTCCGACGACGCGAGCTTTAGCCTAGGTACACGAATTAATTACCAAGACGTGGTGACCGATATTTACAAAGGGACTTTCGAAAGAAAACAGAGAGTTGCTACGTAAGAAATATTCTATCCCACAAAATTTATTGCTAGCTAAGTTCTCGTCCCGATTCTCAATTCGGAGGTTCGGCAAACTATTCCACTGACATCGATTAAAAGAGATGAATATTAGGCCATAACTGAAGGGATATTTGAGGCAGCGATAGTGGTGCAAGCTCAACTATGATAGAACTTCTAACCGAAAGAGCAATGGAATTTCAAATACATATTTGAAACAGCAAGCGATACAGGTCTCTTAATGGCGCATGTCCAGTATCATATGTCGAGGGCTAGGCGAGCTCTGATTACACCGATGTTGACTTCTTCGGTTAAGAGTGCCTTAGATACTTCACTTATTGACAATCATCTGTTCGGTGAACAATACCTGAGCAAAATGAAGGAGGCTGTAGCAGCAGATCGTATCCGGCAGTATCCGGATATAAGATTTCTTTTCTCTGTATTCCTCCCTCCCGCCCATATTTACAGGAACCAAGGTTGAGCGAAGCAGAGCGCTTATTATGCGCAAAAGAAATTGATCGCCTTCTGGCAAGGGGAGCCATGTTCATGCCAGATCAATATCTCTCTTCCTTAATAGATAAAGCATCTAATGATAAGAGATTTATTTTAAACTTAAAGCATCTTAATAGATTCATTTTCCTCACTTTAAGATGGAGGATTTAGGTATGGCCATCAAACTACTATCTCCAAATTGTTTTATGACAACTATTGATTTAAAGAATTCTTATTTACTAATTCCGATTCATGGCTCACATCAAAAATATTTACGTTTTTCTTTCCAGGGAAATCTTTTTGAGTTTTGTGTGCTATCATTTGGTTTGTCTTCCCTATATATTTTTACAAAGTTATTAAAACCGTTAGCTGCAATTTTATGGGAAAAAAGGATTCTTATCAGTTATTTACTTGGATGATTTTTTGCTAATAGGAGACACTTTACAGGAATGTGAGAGAAACGTAGAGGAAATTATTCGCCTACTTAATTCATTATAAATTTCCAGAAAAGCACTCAGCCCGAATCGGGAAAGAAAATTTCTGGATTTCATATTAAATTCGTCAAAATGTCTATAGTCTTGCCGGAAGATAAGAAATTAGCCATAATAGAACGATTAGAAAGATTTTCTAGAAAATAATTGTGCAAACTTCGCGACTTTGCGAGCTTAATAGGAACACTAAATTCTATTTGTCGGATGATCTCTTATGGAACGATATACGTGAGAGATTTCGAAAGACAAAAGTCTCTTGCGTGTCTAAATTCGAATCATGATTATGATGCCCGAATGAAACTTTGCTCTTCACTCCAGCCAGTGTAGTTACATAAGCTACAATCGCCACCAATCTCGAGACCTTTGGTAAGGCGGAGATTCTTTTGCGAAATTTTCTTAGATGCGTCATCTACAGGTTGGGGTGCATCCATGGAAAAAGAAAAGACACACGGTTAGTAATCATCTCAAGAGAGCAAAGAGCACATTAACTTCTTGGAACTTCCTGGAAGATTGTGAAATATGCACTTAAGTCTTTTGTGGACAACATACGTTCACAAGATTTACTGCTGCCTATGGATAATACTACAGCAGTGGCATATATTAAGGAGGATTCCCCAATCCTTGCCAAATCTGCATGGCAGTGGTGCGAATCATGAGATCTATACTTCTTTGCTTCGTATATCAACTCATCTGACAATATTATTGCAGATGCCGAATCTAGAATTGTTTCAACTGAAACTGAGTAGGAAATCATTTCTAGCTTTTTTTCGCAGATTAGCGCCAGGTTTGGTCCATTCGATGTAGACCTCTTTGCAACTCACATCAACGCAAAGTGCAAAAAATTTGTTTCCTGGTTTTCCGATCCATTTGCCTTCAACATAGATGCCTTTAAGATACCATAAATTGGAGTGAGTTTTATTTCTACGCCTTTCCACTCTTTGTATTAATCGCAAAGGTTTTAAGAAAAATAATAGACGACAAAGCAGAAGGGATCTTAGTTGTACCTAGATGGCCAACTTAACCGTGGTTCCCACTTTTCACCAAATTATGTATTACGAATTTAATTTATTTTGAACCGAACCCTGATCTTCTGACTTTTCCTTTTAGGAGTCAACACCCGTCCTGGCAAACGATTTCCCTGGTTGCAGGGCGGTTATCAAGCAAGCTTTTCGACGAAAAGGATTTCCGAAGGAATCTATAGAAACAGCATTGGCATCTTTGGCGGTTTCAACTTTAGTGCAATACACAAAATCTGTGAGACTATGGTGACTTTTCTGTATTGAACACAAACTCGACTGATTCCTGCCGAACATAACACAAGTTCTTATCAACGCAATTTCAAAATATTACGATATATGATATATACGCTCAACTCATATCGCTCTGCTTTGTCATTAATAACAAATGTTAATGTCTTGGGGCCGATGAGAAAATAAGTTTTTCAAGAGAGTATCCATATTGAAACCCTCAAAACCAAAATATGCCTTGATATTGGATCTGGTGCCCGTTATTACCTACTTAGCCTCATTATGGCCACAAGATTTAAGCATGGAGTTTATTATGCGAAAATTAGCAACGCTAATTATATTAGCCTCAATGCAAAGAGTGCAAACATTATCGCTTATAAGACGCAGTAATATTTAGTTTCTGGCAGACGGTAATCATTAAGATTCCCGATCGCTTAAAAACGTCAGGGATAGATCGATTTCAGCCTTTGCTGATATTCCGTCATTTTGAAGATCAGTCTGCTTTATCGTGTCGCTTCTCCGTCTTTATATTGAGAAATCTCAGGATCTAATAGCAAGTCCATCTACACTATTCCTAACGTTTAAAAAGCCAATACGAAAAGCTTCTAGTCAGACAATTAGTCGATAGATAAAGTTAACTTTGTTCTGAAGGAGGAATTGATACCTCTATCTTCACAACTCATTCAACGCGTCATGTTAGCTCCTCGGCAGCGGCTCGTGGAAGCATTACAGTTGATGAGATTCGGCAAATGGCAGGTTGGTCTAGGAACTCTTCGTTTGCGAAATTTTATAACAGACCGTTATTACCAATAACAAATATATCGGAAGCGATTATTTTAAATCATCGTAATTAAATATAAAGTATAATTTTGTGTTTAACTTTATGAGATTACATATATCATTTTAATTTGTCATACGTTATAGAAAGACTAAATGTTTGTTTTATAAATTCATAAGCGCAATAAAATTCATCAAAATTATCCCGGTAAATTAATTTATATCAAAATTATAAATATATTATTAATAATTTCATTTACAGTCACAAATCGGGCTTTGAATAGCTACATTTATCTACTCGGACGAAATGCAGAGCATAATTGTATGATCAAACGAACTTCAGAGTGAAATTCAGTATCACGTGCTCTCGTGCGTTCAGTATCACGGTCGACCGTTTTGCAAAAATTCTTTTACAAGAGGCTCTCGCATCACAATGTACCATTTTTTTATACGTATCGAATCTGCATTCGTTTTTTTTTTAAGCATATCTGCATGCATGCCATCATGAATTCAATCGTCCGCTGACGATAATTTCAGTATAAAATCTATCATGCACAGAAAGAATATATAAGATTGTGCTGATCTATTTTTTCTTTTTTTGTAATGCGTTTAACGGGAGAGAAAGAGAGAGAGGGAGAGGGAGAGGGAGAGGGAGAGGGGGAGAGAGAGAGAGAGAGAGAGAGAGAGAGAGAGAGAGAGTTAATTTTTGCAATATATTACATATAAAATAACTTCTAATATTATGATACTTATGACCACTACAAAATGATGTTTAATTGATGTTTTTATATAAATGCCGAACAATCTGAATATTTCTTATGATACAATGTGGAAAAGCTTTATTTATACAAACTTCTGAACTCAAAAATGTATATCTTGAGTTCAACTATTTTTTTATCTATTTAAAATGGTTAAAAAATTTTCTAAGAATTTATGAACATATTTTCTAATTTTTATAACAAATATTAGTACTTTACTTGGAAAAATAAGTTTTTAGATATTTTCTTAACCATTTTAATTTTCTTAACCATATTAAACTGGGAAATTTTATTAATATTGATTTTGATAATGGTTTGCTTTTATAGAAGAGTTTATTCTTTATATTTATTTTCATTTGTATATCATGGTTTTAGAATAATTAATAAAATAAATTTAAGTTTGAGAGAAAGTAATAAGTATTAAATAGTATATGGTTATTATTATACATTTTTTCCTTTATTATGTTTATTATTAAATTTAAATAAATAAAAAGATGATGATCATAATGGTTAAAATGGTCATGTAAAAAAAGGAGGGACTAAAGAATGGGGGACCTCTACAATTTCGAGAACCTTGTATGAATAAAAATTGGTTGGATATGAAACATCCATATTTGTATAAGGGATACACACACACACACACACACACACACACGCGCGCGCGCGCGCGCGCGTGTGTGTTTTATATATATATATATATATATATATATATATATATATATATATACACATATATATGTTGAAGAATCTATTAAAAAAAAAACAACACTCTTTTATTTTAATCAATACCAATGTGATATCGATCGGTAATGCGAAACCAAAAACAAATGTATGTATTTAGAAAATAGAAAACGCACTTGTCTCTGTTTATCCGTTGAGTAGAAATTTATTAAAAAATACTTTTCTTTCATTCTTTCGAACGACGTCAATCTGATTATAGTTTTCGTAAATATAATTATCGTATATATAATTTGTAATTAATTGTTTTATTAAATTAAATAAAGCCGTTATTTCAAAAGTTAGTGACTAAAATATAACTACTATAAATATTTAATGTTGGTGAAAATAGTTGGCTTGGGTGCGCTCTTTTTGTGAGCCGATACGCTCTTCGGAGCTGTTCTACTTTCTCGAGATTAAATTATTGATACGTTTTATATGAGAAAATAATATGCTTTTTGGAGCTTACTCTTCAGAGCTACTGCGCTCTTTATAAGCCAATACGCTCTTCGAAGCTATAATAGCTATAATATTGAAAAGTTTTTTTTTACTACATCAAGAAACAAAATTTACATATATTATATTTTATTAATTCTCGTCTTCTTTTTATCTTTTCAGCATTCTTTTCGGATTATCTTAAATATTTTGTTCTTTAAAAAGTTTCCTTTTGCTGCTTAAAAGGAGTATCCTACCACACGCTTGCATTTGCCGATGGGCCGGGCTAATCGGTAATCTTTAAGAATTAGTAATTCATTAATTATTGCGAAAATTGAAAAATGGTAGAAGACTTTTCGACTCAGTCCACTCTATCTACACACGAAATTAGTTCCATTAGATCTGGGACACTCTGTATGTATAGAATTAAATCGTCATTGTGACTAATATGCATGATGTTCATTTCATGATCGCATTGCAGGCAGTTAATCATTCGAATGGGATTTTCTTCCCAGTTGCAAAATCACAGCACTACGAAAAGTTTTTCGGTTTACCTAAAAAGCGCAGAAGCATTTGGCAAAATTCAATAGTTTTCTTAATCGCTCGCCACTTCGTAAAGAAACAATTCCGGCAATGCTGGTGGAACAACCGATCGGTACAGATGATAATTGAGTCTGTAAAAAGCGGGTCGACATTCCGGTATTTTAATTAAAAAGAAAGGAAAAAATGAACGCCGTTAGGGGATGCTGAATTGATGAGCGAACTTCAACGAAAACGTTCACACACATGCACATCTACACATAGATACATTTATGTATACATACATACACTCATACATACATTTCTGTACACACATGATACACATATGAACAAGTTTTTGTGATACTTCCCTGATCGTAATAAGTGTCTAAGCCTAATTTTAAAAACTCAACATTGCTTCTTCATGTAACCTTTTAGTCTAGCAATATCAGTTTTGTAGGTACAGGCTGTAAAAGTTTTAAATAAAGCAAATAATTACGCGACTTGACAGCTTTGGACGTCATTTTAAGGTACCAAATGATAAAAAATATCAAAATTTAAACATTTTTTCTCGTTCTTAATACGAAATTTACGTATACATGCTAAGCATGTATTAATGCATAACTTTAATTGTGGAAAAGGATTTTCAGATCTATAAAGTTAATAAACAATGAGAGCAATACAAAAATTACTGCGTTTTGTCGATAATATAAGACAAGTTCAGTTACGCCTTAATCTTCATTCCTCTGAGCATGCAACACACGAATGTGCAGGCAATTCGAGGCTAACGGAATGTCAACGCAAGCTGTTTTCCTACGCCAAAATCGTACTATATAATTCAACATGTTTCGTCATACTGTCGACGAATTTTGAAAAATTTCACGTGTTTCTTTTTGACTTCCCAAATATTTTCGAGAAAAAATAGTCGCAGTAATCAGATCCGTTCCACGGATCGACGATTACGTATTTACATGATTACGCGAAGCACCGTTGTCGTGTTATTTATTGCATCTCGAAACCGCCATTATATAAGATAGTATTGACGATGATATTGAATTTAAGACTAAAGGACAATATTTCATAATGAAACAAGGATTGAATATTGAATTTCACTGGCGATTATGTATCAACACAGTATGTATCTTTATTTATTTAAAATTACATGCTGAAAATAACTAATTATATCAATATTGACAAAAAGTAGTCATTGGTATTATTATATAACTTTCCGATAATACTAATATTATACTATTTTTATATTGTTGAACGGGAATATTAGGGAACGAATCGCAGTGAGAAGAAATCAAGTGTAGAAGAAATCAAGGGGAACAAAAAAGTTTAATACTATTTTGTGATATTCGCTCTAATTTTCGAGTTATAAAATAAAATCGAATTATAAAATAAAATATCCGAATCAATGAATGATGACGCCGCGCTATAGTACGGCCTACTGCTAATCACATAATGTACTCCAAATGCGGGAGTTTTGGGACACCTTGTATACATATATATATATGTATACATGTATACATATATGTATACAAGGTGTCCCAAAACTCCCGCATTTGGAGTACATTACGTGATTCTTTACGCTAAAAGAAATAACTTTTTCCTTTAGCAAAATTATGTGCGACGAGTAATTTTTACAGGATCAGATTAAAAGTGACGAATGAACGCGCGTATGTGCGTAGCGGTCAGGGCTGGCGCGCATTTCTCAGGCCGGCGCGACCTGGTACTTAATCTTTGACGACTTCACATACTATATTGTTTAAAATATGATAAAAGTTAATAACAAAATAAGTATTGTTTTCATCCTTTAACTTGATTTAATAAAAAATTGTCTGATTTCGTAACATTATCTCTATAATAAAATAAATGTAAATAATGTGGTGTATGAACTGAGCGAAATTATATTATAACAATAGTTTATTAAAATAAAGAATGGAATAACAATGTGTAGTGCCGGATGGAAATGCACAAATAGCTGAAAGAACGCGAATAGAATTGGCCGTGAACGGGCGAGACGGTAATCGGCATGTGTTTACAGTTTTTACGCGGATGAGGTATCGCTCCGGTCGGCGCGATACTGATATCGCTGCGCGTAACTCGGTGCCGCGGGGCGCGCGCGGTGGGCGGTGGTCGCACGTGTGTCGTGGACCTTTAATCTTCGGGTGATTTAAATCGCGTATGCGTGTTATGAGCGCGGGCATTGTCTTCATCGCGAGGATGGAATTTCCGCGAGAGGATTTCTGATCACTAAGATCAGAGAACGGGGATGCCCGTTCCCTGCCGAGTGTACTCGGCTGGCGGAGGATCGTGCCCCTCGTCTGTATAGTGAACTCGGCCAGCTGGGGAAAGTCCCAGCCGTAGCAGATCTCGGTGATTCTGCCGAGTGTGCTTGGCCGATCGGAGTGTACCCCGGTACTCGGAATCGATCGGACAGGAGTGCGGTTGTATCGGGGGGGTTGGACCCCGATACACGGCAGAATTCGGAGACGGCGGAGTCGGATCGAGCGGACTCGATGTGCTGGGGAGACCCCAGCAGTTCTCGACTTGCCGTGAAAAGTTTCGGAGATGATTTTCGACTAGGCTAAGCGAACTTGGAGCGTTAGGGAAAGCCCCAACAGATCTCAGGCTTTCTACCGGAATCGGTTCGAATACTTTCCTTGAGACGTCTCAGAAGGCGAGCGCGGAACAGGATGATTTTCTGTGGAGAGTGATGCCTTTTTATACTCGAGATCGACCTCAATATTTTTCGGTCGGATCGGTCGATCTCGGGGGGGAGGGGGGGTAACATCCCTCTCCACAGGAGCGGAGAAAAAAGATCGGATATAATTGGTTTTTTGGGATAAGGAATCGGAATGGGGATGTGTGAGAAAGAGGAATTCGGTGGCGAGGTAACGGCGCGGCGCGGAGTCGGTTATGCGCTTGTAAAAGTTACGCGGTCGTGGCGCGGTGTCGGTGCGGCGCGGGAGGAATACCGAGAAAACAATCGTGTTTTCGCGGCATTCCTTCGCTATATTCTGACGCTTCGGAGTTTCGCGAATTGATTGAGATTAAAAAATAGGCATAAACGCCTTTTGCGACCACTGCCACACTCCGCCTGTTGATCGGTAATCCCCGATGGATGATCGATCGGGGGAAAATCGGAAGAGGAACGGAGGGATGCGCTCTGTTACAATTTTCGTGATTGTACCATTTACCAGTCCCAAATTAGCATCAATATTACGTCTTATCATTACTTTTGCTCCAATTTTAATAATAATTTGTTTCGAAAGTCCAGCTGTTCTAGTATCATCTTCATCATTTTTCGATAATACTTTCAATACATTCTTTTTAATGGAATCCAATCTATCGTATCTATCTTTAGCAATGATAATATTTCTTTTGAATCAATACGATTCAACATTGCAATGTTTAAAATATCACACATATGACAAGTAGGAAATAAACATATAGTGTCAACTGATAAATTCATAATAAAATTATATATTTCATCCAATCTTGAATCAAAAGAAATATTTCTAAAGAAATATTTTTAAAAAATATTTTTCTATTTTGAAGAATCTCGTAATCTGAATTTGTCAATAAACCAATACGCAATAACAATTCACGAAAAGCCATCTCTCCTTGCTGTCGCATATTAATCGTCAATCATATTCAAATAATGTAGTCCACAAATAATTTCTAATGCGCCAATATATTTATCAATTTTTTCTTTCAATAAATTAACAAAAATAAAATCTTAGTGTACAGAAGATAATTGAACAAGATCTCCAAATAAAAGAATATGTTTACATACATGATCAGATAATTGTTTATATTTAGGAGTATGATCATGTTCAACAGATTGGAACAATCTATGAATTGTCAAACCGTCTATTAAATGCTGCAATATCTGTAAGTGCTGCTACAGCAGTTTTTTTATTAAGATTTTGTTTTATCTAATATTTAATAGTTTTAATTAGAAAACTTTTTCCAGTACCACCTTCACCGCTAACATATAATCGTAATACTAATTTATTTAATTTAATAGTGCCAATAACTCTATCAATACTATCTTTTGATCCGTATTTAATTTTCTTATCATTTCAGAAACATCTTCTTTAATTTTAGCTCCAAGATCGTTAAAGTCCTGCATGACTTTACTCGCTTCTATGTTTTGCATACCTATTGCATTTTTTGAATCATTTTGAGATGCAGATTCTGTTGTTTTTGCAACTCATCTAGATATTTCTAAATTAACTGTGTTGTTCAAATTTGTTTCGCAGTTTCAAATTTATTTTGCAGTTTGTAAAGTTTGTTGATTTTTAAAATATTGAAACAATATGATAATTTCGTTCGAATTTTATCTTAAATTTTATCTATAAAATTTTCTGATATTAAATAATAATTCTTAAAAATTCATTTTCACAATATTACATATTTTACTAAATGGAATAACGAATTAATATCACTATGATATATATATATATATATATAAAATAAAAGATAAAATAGAAGATATAACGTGTGTCATATATAATAAGTATGTAGTAAGTATATAGTAAGTAATACTGTAATATAATACATTAAATAGTTAAATCGATCCACCAAAATAAATAATTTTACATTAAATTGTAAAAAAATGTTAACTTTATTTTAAAATTAATTTATGTCAAAATGTACTCAATTATAAATATATTTACTTAAATGTATTAATGATATTATTATCCATATACTACCATATTATATATGGTATAAAGTTAACATTTTCTTACAATTTAATATAAAATTATTTATTTTGGTGGACCGATTTAACTATTTCTTTAATATATTATATTACAGTATTACTTAGTATTATATGTGACACACGTTATATCTTCTATTTTAATCAATACAACTTCACACGAAGGACATCTGTCAAAGATATATCAAATCAAAAAGAAGAGCGCTGCAAGAGTCATACAGAAACGTTCATTAGCATCTCATGGGTATCTTGCTGCCGTTCTACGCAATTTCGCTCCGAGTGAACTTGGCCTCGAAAATAAGAATATTGCCTCCTAGTGTCGAAATTAGGAAAGTTAAGTTAGGTTAGTGAGAGAGAAAAGGACAGATAGTGAGAGAAAAAAGGACAGAGAGATGTCTGACGACGACGACGTGAACGTTTCTTAAAATTTGAATATTTTGACTTTGCGTTGCAATATCTCTATTCATAAGGCACATAGAAAAAAACTAAAAATACTTTTATTATATAATTTGATGCTTCGCTATCGATTAAGTCTAGTTAGAACTCATTCGATTTAGCCGTTGCTGAGATATGAAAATGTAAGCCGAGTTCATCTCGGAGTCTCGCGTAATGAAACGCCACGAGGGACTCGCCGCCGTTCTACATGACTTCGCTGCGCGTGAATTAGGCGTCGAGACACTATTCGTGTCTCTTGATAATAATAGTTGTAATTTTGAAAAGGGCTGATTAAAAGTTTAAATTTATAAAAGATGTTCGTGCAATCCTTTTATTTATATGCAGGCATTGATTCTGTGAATAAAACTATCTTGCGTAAGCATTTCCGGCATGATTTATATATTTAATGACAAATCTTCCAAAATAAAAAATAATTAAAAAATAAATTAAACGAAAAAAAGAAATTAACAAAAAATTTAACGAAGTCTAAATAATTCGTTAAATTTAGTATTTTTTTATTGTTATATGCACTTGAGCAGTAATTAAAATAATAGAATGCTCAGTTCACACACTATATTATTTACATTTATTTTATTATAGAGATAATGTTACGAAATCAGACAATTTTTTATTAAATCAAGTTAAAGGATGAAAACAACACTTATTTTGTTAACTTTTATCATATTTTAAACAATATAGTACGTGAAGTCGTAAAAGATTAGATACCGCGCCGGCCTGAGAAACGCACTGCCGGTGCCGGCCCTGACCGCTACGTACATACGCGCGCTCATTCGTCACCTTTAATTTGATTTACTGTAAAAACTACTCGTCACACGTATTTTTGCTAAAGGAAAAAGTTGTTTCTTTTAGCATAATAAAACACATAGTGTACTCCAAATGTGGGAGTTTTAGGACATCCTGTATATACAGGATGTTTCATTTTAAGTGATATGATCGATTTTTTGCGAATCGATGATTTTATTGAAAAATTTTTCGAACAAAAGTTGCGTGGTTTGAAGGGGGACACATGATGGAAATGTAGACTTTGAGTGACCTTGTCAAAATCAGGTCAAGGTCATTAATGTTTTTTTAAATGGAAACTCCTATTTTTTATTACATATTCTTCTCGAGCTCATCTCGAGAGCTTTCCAAAACACTATAATAAAGTTACTTTTCGTTAAGTATTTGTTAAATTATAAGGCAAGCCCGATGACTGATCCGGCCAACTAAGGCAAGACCGATCATTGATCCGGCCAACTAAGGCAAGACCGATCACTGATCCGGCTAACTAAAGCAAGACTGATCCGGCCAACTAAGGCAAGACCGATCACTGATCCGACCAACTAAGGCAAAATCAATTCGAATATGTCTTTAGCTGTTGATAAGATGTTCAAATGGAGCTCCATTTTCTTGCAGACATAGCTTTAACCGTTTTTAAAAATTTTCTACTGTTGAAATTAAAATATTTTGAGGAATGCTACGACAAACATTAGTTATTCGATTTTTCATGTCTCCTGCAGATGTCGGCGGAGTTTTGTAAACAATATTTTTTATGTAGCTCCATAAAAAAAATCACACGAAGTTAAATCAAGAGACCGTGGAAGCCATCAAATATATCCATACCTCCCTATCCATCTTTCATGAAAGATGTTATTGAGGTATTCCGTCACAATACAATGAGATTGGGGTGGCGCACCATTTTGCTGACATTTTTTGTCGAGTAGCAAAATCAACCTCTTCTAAAAGCTCAGGCAATTTATTCTGCAAGAAAGAAAAGTAAGGTTCCCCATTTAAGCGGTTATCAACAAAATATGGACCAATCAAATATCCATTTACAATTCCGCACCAAGTGTTTAAACTCCAATGATGTTGATTATCAACACGTTGAGTCCAGTGAGGGTTGTATGTGGACCAATAATGAAAATTATGCTTGTTGAGTTGTCCATTGTTATGAAATGAGGCTTCGTCATTGAAGAGAACATACTGGAAAAAAGGATCTTCTCTTATCATTCGTAATGTCCAACGACAAAATTGTCTTCTTAGCCTCATATCATTTTCACTTACATCTTGGATTAAAGTGATATCACTTTACCATATGGTAGGGATGGAATTTATATCTTTGTAAAATCCTTCACACAGTGACATAAGGAATTCCTAAATTACGTTGCAGTTCTCTAGTCGAAATATGAGAATTCAAGTTTATCATTGCTAGCATTGCTAATACACGCGGATCATTAATGTTATTAATGTTTTCAGCATTTATTTGCTTGCGGTTTCTCTTACGGATTCTTCTACGCTCTCGTAATAAAATTCTTCTTATCTGCATTGCATTTGGATGTCGTCTAAATGGATATCTATTACGATACAATCTTTCTGGTCTACAATAATTTCGTCCAGCTTCATCAAGAATAATATCAACGATTTCATTTGAATTGTAAGCGGCTATTTTGAAAAAAGCTTTGAAAAAGCCCACGAATGTAAAAAAATTGAAAGAAAAAGCTATACGAAAGCTATACGAAAGCTATACGAAAAAAAGAGAAAAGTTGAATTGTTCAATTGGGAAGGATTAGACTCAATTCCGTGCACGTGAGCGTATGTCAAGCAGTGTGGATAGATTGCGGAGACGCGCGCGCGATTTTTATTGAGAAATTATTTTTGCTTTTTTACGACACCTATTTGTATATTATATACGTGTAATTAATATCGAAACATATCACAAAATATCAATATCAATTCAACAGCGATATATTACGACATGTGTTAAGTATCGATACACTTATCGTAATATCTCGTTGAATTGATATTGATATTTTGTGATATGTTCTGGTTTGTGATATGTTTCTGACCAAGATAAAGGCATCAACCACTACAGACTTATAGCCGAGCCTAAGGCATTAAGACAAGCCGCCACTTGTGCCTGAGTCTGTACTTGATATTCGTCCCTCTTGAGGACGAAGCTTTAGCGTTTTGCGAGGACTGCTACAATCTTCTTGTTAATCTGAGGGAGACATAGATAGATGAAAGAGCGCCCTCGAATTTCGACAGAAGGCTGTGGCATACTTCCTCTTTCAGCTCCGAATGAATCTCAGATTTTGTTGGTTTTAAAATCAACGAATCCCATGATAAATCTGTCATCGCAGAATGCAATTCCCCTCGGCGGCCGAAGCCGCAGTTTGTTTTAACAAAAATTCTAAGGACTGTTGGTGCAATCATGCGGAGAGGTATAACTACTTTGTCCACCCGGCCGACACTATTGGGCATAATCCAAAGAATTATTGATGATCATTAAGGAACGAAGGACAAAATACATAGGAATACATATAATGAGAGAAAGCTATGGGATGCTGAGATTGATCATAGAAGGGAAGATACAGGAAAAGAAATCGATGGAAGACGACAGAATTCTTGGTTAAAAGATTTGAGAAGATGGTTTGAATACTCATTGACGGATATTTTCAGAGTTGCGGTTTCCAGAAATGTTAATCATATGGATCGCCAACTTTTGTCAGAAAATGACGGATTAAGAAGAAGAAGAAGCCTTAAGTGATCTGCAGTTTAATTTTAAGTCATCTGTTTCTGTCCAGCTTTAGGTATCTGTTGCGTCTAGCTTTATTAGTGCTCGAACGCTTGTATCCTGCCGTTTGTATAACACATTGAGCTATTGCTTCTCGCTTTACGATTTCTCGCACTGTTTTCAGTTTGTAAATATTTTTGAATATACTGCTCCACAATCCGCTTTACACCGATCGTTACGTGATCTTTCATCGCTAGTGCACCAGCTTGTAAATATTCTTGTGAATGCACTTCGCGCCGTTTTCTGTTTGATTTTTTGATAATTATTTACATTAGGGAACACAACTCCGATGACCTTGACCTTAATATATGTTATAGAGGTGAGAGTATTCAACATTTCCTTATAACTTAATTGGCGGTCTTAGTTTTTGAGATATACTTATATAAATGTTAGTAAATTATTATTATTAGGAAACATAGCTCCGATAATCTTGACGCGGACATATATTGTCAAGGATACTCTCCTGAGTAGTGTATAAATAGTAGTAATAAAGAGTAGTAATAAAAAGGTTTTAATCAGTAGTTATTGTTGCGACGGAATAGCGACTAGAATCATATCACAAGACGCCGCCGCAGACGTATCTCAAAAATACACATGTCGCGGCTCTCTTTGTATTCTTGCCCTTGTTTATATCGTCGAGCCACTACGTTTCGCGGCTCGAGGAACTTCGCGACAAGGACAGAATGCCGCCATAAGATCGGGCTGTGATTGGCTGGATTGCAGCCCGATTTTGTTATATATATAAGCTCGCATCTGAATACAGGCAGATCGAATTTGACAAGCGTGGTACGGATCCGTGCGATAAGAGATAGTCTGTGAGGCCGAGTCCTCAGACATTTCAGTATCAAGCGAGGCCGAGTCCAGTCCTCAATCAGTTCTGTAGTACGCGAGGCCGAGTCCTCGATCATTACCGTGTGAGAATAATATATTCAGAAATAGTATTCGGGGCAACCTCCCGTCTACAAACGTGCCTGCAACGAATTGTTGGGCGCGACATTTTAGTGCCTCCCGTGAGGTCGTGCAAGACGCGGCCATCGGCGATTGCCACGAGCGAGCATCTGCGGCAAGTCAACGTGAGACAATTGAGAATCTGCCTGGACGATCACGGCTTCAGGCTCGGCGAGTAATACAACTACGTTTGCGGCGGGACGAGATTGCGGACGGCGGGATTGGCTCGACGGGACGAGTGAGGACTAACGGCAAGTAGAACCTTTGAGTATATTTGGTGGCCGATCGAACAATTCCTTTCATCCTAGTCCCTCTCCAAATACATTATGACGGATAGAGTTAAACTTCTTATCCAGAAACGTACTTCTTTAAAGGCTCAAATTACCAATTTAAGGAATCTCGTGGAAAGGGGTAAATATGATAGAGCCAAATTGAAAATGCGAATGGATCGTGTCACGAGTCTTTATCACGCGTACGAGGAATTTAACGACGAGCTTACAGTATTAAATCCAGACGATAATCATAGAGACGAATTTAATAATGTGCAAGAGAAATTTTATTCCCTCGCGGGGAAGGTCGAAGAGATAATTAATCCCAATATACCCGCCGCGAGTGCTAGTACTTCGAGCGTCGCAACAATCTCCAGCGATTCCGGGACGATGGTCGTTGCGAAGCGGCAGATGAACCTGCCGATAGCGTCTTTGCCTTGTTTTGATGGCCGTTACGAGAACTGGCTGTCATTCAAGAATTCATTTCTCGCTATGATAGATATCCGTACAGACTTAAGTGATGTAGAAAAACTTCAATATTTAAAATCGACATTAATCGACGACGCAGCTAACAAATTAAAAATTCTATCGATTGAAGGATCGAATTATTGTAAGGCCTGGGAGCTGTTAAAGCGTGCTTACGAAGTAAAGCGAATTTTGATATCGCGTCATCTTTCCTTGTTGATAAATTTACCTGCATTGGAAAGGGAAACCACCAACAGCTTGTCGAAGTTAGCTGATGACGCGCAACAACACGTGACATCCTTGAACGCGTTAGGCGTCGTCGTAAATTCTGAGATATTAGTAAATTTGATAGAAGGCAAATTATCGAAAATTACCGCCGAAAAATGGGAGGAAACTCTCGATCGCGACGAGTTTCCAAAGATAGACGAATTATATGAATTTCTATACCGTACTGCAGTCCGAGTATCTAAACGATCGCGAATAGAAGACCATAAACGAGACGACAACAAGTATTTTCCTCCTGCCAAAAGGGGGCGAATTCTTAACAAGGTTTTGTTGGTGAACATGACAAATAATTGCGTAGCATGTAAGAATAAAAAACATCCATTATTCCAATGTGACAAATTCAAACAACTAGACGTGTCCAAGCGCGTGGAGGTCGTGAAGCGTGCGAAATTGTGTTGTAATTGCCTACATTCCCATCGAGGGAAAATCTGTAATTATAGCAATTGCACTATTTGCCAAAGAAGACACAACACTCTTTTACATTTCGACAAGCGTCCTTGTTGACAATGTCAACAGTCACCGAAGCAGGGGACGCTGGAATAACGAGAAACGAATGATTAAAGAGCGACGGACGTGCCAACGCGCGACACTCCGCAGAGACGTTACCAATACACGAGCCGCAATTAATGACAACTACAACGATATTTGTGAGAAATCGCGAAGGCAAATTAATTAAATGTCGAGCATTATTAGATACTCGTGCTACCATTAACTTTATTTCTGAAAACTTTGCAAAACGTTTAGAGCTTCCTATCGTATCATGCACATTATCGATCGACGCGATTAATTCGATGGGCACAGTATCGAAGGTACTTGTTCAAATTATTATCAAATCTGTATACAACGAGTTTAGCAAGCCTTTGACATGTTTATTGATTCCAACAATCGCAGATTCGATTCCGTCGGAAATGTTTCCGCGAGATTCCATCAAAATCCCATCTAATGTTCAATTAGCAGACCCAGAATTTCATTTACCGCGTCCGGTTGATGTATTAATTGGGGCAGGATCAACGTTGTCAATGTTTTCGATCGGTTTGTCCCGAGAGGGTCATGATCTCTATTTACAAAAAACGCGACTTGGTTGGGTTGTCGCAGGCGGAGTGCCAATGCGAAAGGGTTTAAGGGGCGCGTCATGTCGATTGACTAACTTAGATCAACAAATTGCCAATTTCTGGACAATCGAAGAAATGAACACGGACGTGTCGAAATCTGCTGAGGATGCTGAATGCGAAGCACATTTCATAGAGAATACCGAGCGCGATGAAAACGGTCGCTATGTGGTACGGTTATCTTTTCGGAAGAGCGGCAAGCGACTCGGCGATTCGCGAAACACGGCTCTCAGATGTTTGCAATCTCTCGAGCAGAAAATAATCAGACATTAAAATCTGACATTAAAAATTACTTATTCGCATGTTATACAAGAATATTTAGATTTAAATCAGATGTCTTTGGTCGATGATCCATTAGAGGACGGGTTTTATATGCCGCATCACGCAATAGTAAAACCTTCGAGCAACACAACAAAGATCCGCGTAGTATTCGACGCGTCGAAAACGAGTACTGGCTCGTCATTGAATGATATATTAATATGAGTACTGGCTCGTCATTGAATGATATATTAATGATAGGGCCTACTATTCAGAAACCGTTATTTGCGCATCTAGTGCGATTCCGTATAGATATGTCCTCACCGCCGATATCGAAAAAATGTACAGACAAATTTTATTACATGAGGAAGATCGGATATATCAACGCATACTTTGGCGTCAAGACGATCAAATTAAGACCTTTCAACTGAACACTCTAACGTTCGGCATTTCTTCAGCGCCATATCTTGCCACACGAACAATTAAAAAACTCGCGATCGACGAGGGCTATGCGTACCTTCGAGCTGCAAGAGTTCTTGAAAAACACTTATACGTGGACGATTTACTGACCGGCGTTGATACGATATCTGAGGCTCTCACGTTGTGCAACGTAACTACCTTATTAGCGCGAGGCGGTTTCAATATACGTCAATGGGCTTCGAACGATAAACAAGTTATCAAAGATTTACCACCCAAAGCAATAAACCCAAGGTTTATATTAGATAAAGATGGCCCGTTGCATATCTTAGGTTTGTCCTGGTACGCATCCAATGACATGCTGTGTTATTCCGTACGTTCCGTTGAACACAGCAAGGGAGTCACGAAACGTCACATTCTTTCAGAAATAGCAAGGATCTACGATCCATTAGGTCTCCTCGGTCCAATCATTCTACATGCGAAAAAATTAATGCAAACCCTGTGGCAATGCAAATTAGAGTGGAACGAATCTGTTCCTTCTAGCATATACACCGCATGGATAGAATTAACAACTCAGATGGGTTCAATTCGGACCCTGTCTATTGATCGTCAAATATTAATCGCAGACCACACCAATGTTCAAATCCACGGATTCTGTGACGCAAGTAATAGTGATTACGGCGCCTGTCTATATATCCGTTCGACTGATCGATATAATAACGTATGTTGTAAATTATTATGTGTGAAATCTCGCGTCGCGCCATTGAAATCCATAACCATACCTCGTCTTGAATTATCCGGAGCGCTTTTGCTGGCCAAACTCTATCACAAAGTACGTCAAGCAATAGAATTCTCCCCGGTTAAGAGTGTATTATGGTGCGACTCCACTATCGCGTTGCATTGGCTAAAGACCTCGCCGCATTTTTTAAAAACGTACGTATCAAATCGCGTAGCCCAGATTCAAGAGATCACCAATCTAAAGGTTTGGCGACACGTTAATTCCGAAGACAATCTGGCCGACGCGCTATCAAGGGGTCAGCTACCCAACGCATTCTTAAAAAACCAATCGTGGTTGTCTGATCCTTCATGGTTGGCAATGTCCGAGGACAGGTGGTCCAACAGGGTCATGGTCTTGGACGAGATACCGGAAGTAAAAAAGGGCATCTGCTTAATAACGGCGAATCGTGATTGTAGTATCTTTAAAAAATATTCATCATATTCTAAACTATTACGAGTAATAGCGTTTTGCTTACGGATGAGACCGAAAAATGCATATCGCGGGCCTCTGTGTATTAAGGAAATAGACGAAGCGGAAACAAAAATAATAACTATTATACAAGCGGATTGTTTCTCAGATGAGCTAGCGAGGCTCACAAGGAGGCAATCGGTAAAGGGAGATAGTATGGCAGCTCTGAATCCTTTTATCGACGAAGCAAGATTAATCCGCGTGGGAGGGCGACTCAAAATGTCAGAATTAAAATTTTCACAAAAACATCCCATTCTATTGTCGAGTCGACATTTCTTGACAGATCTTATCATCAGAGAAACACATGAAAGATACTACCACGCCGGTAGTCAAATGACTTTATATACCATTAGACAGAAATTCTGGTCACTTGACGGTCGCAATCAGGTTCGTAAAGTCGTGCGTTCGTGTGTCCGCTACTTCCGATTCTGTGCGATAATAAAACGAGTACACGAGGCCGAGTCCTCAAACATTTTTATATTACACGGGGCCGAATCCTCAAACATTTCCGCACCACATGAGGCCGAGTCCTCAACCATTTCCGTACTATCGAGACCGAGTCCTCGATCATTCACGTTTATCGCTAGACGGGGTATTCCGTCGCATATTTACTCCGACAACGGAACCAATTTCAGAAGTGCCAACAACCAATTCCGAGAACTATACATGCTTCTTAATTCAGACGAACACAAAAATATGATAAATCGATTTTCAACAGACTATCGCATCACGTGGCACTTTATTCCTCCTGTGGTCCCATATTTCGGCGGATTATGGGAAGCCACTGTAAAATCGTTTAAGCATCACTTTAGGCGCGTTGTTGGTGAGCTTCTATTTATCTTTGAAGAACTAAACACGATCGCTATCGAAGTAGAAGGAATATTGAATTCGAGACCGCTCTATTTCCGCTCTATCCTCAGACCCGAATGACCTCCTTGTCCTGACACCCGCTCATTGCTTGATCGGTGGACCGTTAATCAGTATGCCCGAGCTTGATCTAATTGATGTCCCAGCAAATCATTTGTCTACCTGGCAACACATCACCAAGGTTCGTCAGGACTTTTGGGCACGTTGGAGTTTAGAATATCTCAACAAATTCCAGATCCGTCACAAATGGACTAAGGACGGCAACAAAATCGACGTCGGAGCGATTGTACTCATCAAAGACAAAGGCCTCCCGTGCACACAGTGGGCACTGGGACGAATCATATAAGTCCACCCCGGCGAAGACGGAATAACGCGAGCCGCTACTGTGAAAACGACAACTGAAACAATGCAGAGAACAGTGAAGTGTCTGTGTCCACTTCCTATCAAATCATAAGATCATGACTGTCGCGAATCACGAACGTTTCACGATTGAATGTATTTGATCGGTATCCTCTCAACGGGGGAGTATGTTGCGACGGAATAGCGGCTAGAATCATATCACAAGACGCAGACGTATCTCAAAAATACACATGTCGTGGCTCTCTTTGTATTTTTGCCCTTGTTTATATCGTTACCACTACGTTTCGCAGCTCGAGGAACTTCGCGACAAAGACAGAACGCCGCCACAGGATCGGGCTGTGATTGGCTGGATTGCAGTTTCCGATTTTGTTATATATATAAGCTCGCATCTGAATACGGGCAGATCGAATTTGATGAGCGTGGTACACGGATCCGTGCGATAAGAGATAGTCTGTGAGGCCGAGTCCTCAGACATTTCAGTATCAAGCGAGGCCGAGTCCTCGATCATTACCATGTGAGAATAATATATTCAGAAAGTATTCGGGGCAACCTCCCGTCTACAAACGTGCCTGCAACGAATTGTTGGGCGCGACAGTTATTGTTTATTAAAAAGTTATATACTGAAAAAATTTGAAAAATATGTTAATTTTTATCAGTGTATCAACATATAGATTTGAATTAAACTTCGTGCAGAAAGTAAACTCATGTGGAACCTCGATTCGCATTGAAATGTATGCTTGGAAACAGTTCTGCCCCCGCCCCCTACGGGGGGACTCTATTACTAAAAGATCTAACCTAACTCAATCTGTATCATAGATCAATTAAATATTTTAGCAATTTATCTTTATCATCGATAACGTTGAGAAACTCGTGAAGACGCATGTTGACGATACAAACGACGCACGATTAATACCTAATAAATAAACTAAAATAAACTGAAAGATACCATCAAAATATAAATACTATCTTGAAATGACATATATATGTATGTATGTATACTATCATTCATATATAAGGTGTTATATAAACAGAATAATAACATTTCAAAATTAAACTTTATGTAAGTATATCTCGAAAACTAAATGAGATCGCCGATTAATTTATAAGGAAAAGTTGATCAGTACCCTCACCTTTATAACATACATCAAGATCAAGATCATCGGAGCTGTGTCCCTTAATGTAAATAAATATGGTCGTTCCATATACTGCATCAACTATTGTTGTACGCTCCAGTTTGTAAATATTCTTGAGTGTTACATATCTATTACAAATGATATTTGTTACAAAGAAATGGTATCGCAAGTTCAGATTTCCTCCTTCTCCAGAATCCTGTCACTGGCATCATTAGCGAGTTATTCCACGACGCCGAAAAAGATGCACCGTTACGATATAAAAGAGAAAAATATTGGTATTTAACTAATCTTTTTTATACTATTTTCACAATTAGTGGAGTCGGTTTTATTTCTCACGAGAATCATAAATTTATATTTATTACTTTAGTCATAAAGGCATTAAATATATAGCATAAATATGAATACCTCTTCTTGCAATTTTTACATATTAAAAAAAAAATTGCTTTGTTACGACTAAATATTATAGAATATATTTAAAATTAATATAAATAATAATTTAATTAAGCTTCAATTTGTATTTAAGATCAATATTTAATAACATAATTATCATTGAGCGTGAGCGTATTTGTGCATATATATATATATATATTATAGTATAAATAAATTAATAATTATTTTACTATGGAGAAAAATCCTAATTTTGTCACAAAGGCATCTCCGAAGACAAAAAGTAACAATTTCAATTTACCTAGCTTCAATTTACATTCATTAGAATATAACGACATCCGACTCACCCCCCTCAATTATTAACAATGTTAATACTCCCCGATCGATCAACCGGGGCGCCGACACGGCGATCCTTCCGCGATCCCATCATCGCGAAAAGCCCGTCGAACAGCGGACGCGGCAAACCGAAGATCACGCGGCTTCACGTGCGCGCCGCGTGGAACAACACGCACACGGTAAGGCCATCGCCGCCAGCCCCGCTACAGACCGCGCCACCGAACATCCTCGCGGAATTCCCGAGCGCGTTCGGCGAATTATCGCGAGGATTCCGACGAAGACATCCCCCGGAACTACCCCGACCCGAGTTCGGCCGACCCGCACCCGACGACTCCCGACTGATGGCCAGCTCGGGTATATTAGGCGATTCCGGGAGATAATCGAGACCTATCTCCGGCGAGACAGTAACCAGTCCAGTACTGCTCTCGATATTCCCAGTCATCTCCAAAAGCGATCTAGGGTGCTACCTATCGTGCCAGGAGCTTCTGGCCGATCGCTCCTCTAAATCCACCAGCGCACAAGTATTCACAGATTGAGGAGCTCCTCAATCTGGGCTCCACAAAGAAAGCCCTTGTGCACATTTTCCTCTGACGATCGAGAAGCAGGGAGCTTCCTGCATTCGAGCCATCATAGCACTACACACAACCGATCCGTCATAGCACTACACACAGTTGATCCGTCAAAACAAGACGGCCGAACCCTCCGCGCCCCTTCGCGCCCGCGCCGCGCCTATCAAGGAACGCGTCGAATTCAGAGAACCGATCGCGAGCAAGCGATTATATATAATACTTAGAAACCGCGCGTCTTTTCGCCGTACCAACGGCGAAATACCGAAAGGTACATGTAAATACTGTACATACAAAAACCACAGCCAGTCGGCATTGTAAATATAAACCTAGCTATATAAAGAGACACGATATTTTATTTCTCGTACCGAATCCTGACCATATCCGACCGACGCTATCCTGCAAAACTCGCTCGACGCGGAGATAGAGACGTTTTATGGCGCCCGAACAGGGACCGTGACAGAGAAATAAAATATCGAGGAAAATGCCGACGACTGACTGGGTGCACCGTCTTAAAAAAGAAGAGCTAGAGATCGAACTTACGCACCGTCACGCCGAAACCGAAGGGACAGTAGAAATTTTGCGCCATCGATTACGAGAGCTAGTAAAAGCGGAAAACGCGGCCAGCACGGCGAAATCTTTCGACATACCAGCCGCCGCGTCCGTAGTCAAAATGACCGAGAACGATTCGGGGCAAGCCATCGCGAAAACCATTAATCAAATTAGAAAGTGGGGCTGCCACTTCGATGGCAAGGACCCGTGGGCTTTTTTTAGAACGAGTCGAGGAATTAAGTCTCGCGTATGGATACAACGGTCAGCATCTTATACTCGGCTTACCAGAACTACTGAGAGGGGAAGCACTCTCGTGGTATCGAAATCGGCGACACAAGTGGAGTACGTGGGAACAATTTTGCGATGCCTTTCGAATACAATATTGTCCACGCCGTTACCGCAATCAATTATTGAAAGATATCGCCGGTCGCGCACAAAAACCCGACGAAAAATTTCATAAGTACGCAGTGAAGTAGAAACCATGATGCGTCGCGCCGGGGGGTTTACAACGGCCGCACAGACGGAGCAAATTTACGAAAATATGCATCCCGAGTACAAAATGTATATCCGCCGGCAAGACACTACCGATCTCGAGACACTCCAAGAATTAGCGGCGGATTTTGAAGATATCTTACGGCAACGAAAAACAACGACGACAACCGCGAAACACAACACCCCTGCACTCACGAAACCAATCACCACCGCCGTATATAACCGAGCCGAATACTGCTGGCGGTGCAAGCAACGCGGACATACGCGCTTTAATTGTCAGCGCCCGCCGCGCAAATTCTGCTCACAATGCGGACGGGACGGAGTTTTTACTCGAGAATGTCACCCTCCGGCGGGAAAAGCCGCCGGGGCCGGGACAAACGCGAACGAACCTTGGCCCCGCAAGTAACATTCACGCCACGACCGCACCTCCAAATCAAGATCTGCAATCAATTAGTAATCGCGTTGGTAGATACCGGATCCGAAATTTCGTTCATCAATCGGGATACTGCATGTCGTATGCAGGAACTCCGTTTCGTACCCGACGACACCGCGAGTCAGGCCAAACTCGCGGACGGCTCACCCGTAGAAATACCAGGCATCGTCAAGTTTCCAGTACGAATCGAAGGACAAATTATTAAGCATCGCTTCCACATCCAGAATTAGAAAGCGAAGTGCTCATCGGGGTAGATCTGTGGGGAAAATCAAATATATAAAGCTTATGCCACCGCGATTCGGTAAGGGGAAAGACCTCACGCCGGCCCGCTAGATAATGCGGCGAAACCGAAAGCATCAAGCTCCACCACGTACTCCACGATTTAAATTTCCACGAAACCTCGCCTCAGGAACAATGGAAACAATGCGTCCCCTCCCAGGAACGCACCGGGGTAATGAGGCGCGTGCACGAAGAACCTACCGCCGGACATCTTGGAATCGCGAAAACCATCGCACGGGCCGCCCGAGAATTCTACTGGCCCGGAATGTTTCGCGACATCGCGCGCTTCGTCCGAAATTGCAAGAACTGTCAAGCCTACAAAGTAGAACAGAGTAAACCGCCGGGAATGATGCACGCCACCGCGATAAATCGACCATGGCAGCAGATCACAGTAGACTTGGTGGGACCACTGCCACGTTCGAATCGCGGATATACGTGGCTATTAAACATGCAGGACCGGTTTTCAAAATGGGTGGAAATGTGTCCTCTGCGAAAAGCCACCGGCGAAGCGATCGCGCAAAGCCTAGCCGAAAATATCTTTTACCGACACGGGTGCCTCGACGAAATCCTCTCCGACAACGGAAGTTGTCCGACAATGGAACACAGTTCCATTCCGCGCCCGTCATGCGTCTTTTACAAGCTCTCGGCGTTAGACAGCGGTTCACACTCCCCTACGCACCGCACTGTAACCCGACGGAACGGACGAACCGTACAATCAAAACGATGATCTCACAATATGTGGGACGCGAGCATAAACGCTGGGACGAACATTTAAACGAGCTGCGATTCGCAGATAATTCGGCAGTCCATGAAGCGACGGGTTACACGCCGGCATTCCTGATATACGGCCGCGAAATCCAGCCTCCCCGCACCATCATCACCCGCCGCTCCACCGCACCCGACAAGCCTAGCGCCGTATACCGCCGCTTGCAAGACGCATACGAGCTTGTACGAATAAATCTAGCGCGAGCGTTTCAAAAATAAGCAAAATATTTTAATTTGCGCCGCCGTGCCTGGCGACCGAAAGTAGGAGAGTGAGTATGGAAGCGGTACCATCCCCTCTCCAACAAAAGTATTGCATTTAATGCAAAATTAGCGCCGAAATTTATCGGTCCCGTGGAGATGCGCAGAACTATTTCCCCGGTAATTTTCGATCTCCGAGATCCTCGGGGAAAGTGGCACCGCCATACGCACCTGCAGAACTTAAAGCCATCTCACGCAGAACGCGAGTCCGCGATCGAGCCGAACGTTGACGAACTAACCCCGGAGGACAACGAAGGCATCCCCGATCACGATAACGCGCCGGCGCGACGGGGGAATCAGCCCAGGAGAGGGAGGATCCAGACGGCGAGACCACCGACTAAGACGACAGGACCAGTCAGTCGAGAAATCGATAATCACCATGGACGATATCTTAGAAGACATCGATCACCTCTTGGAATGCGCAGATCCGCCTGGATACGATCCTACCAGATATCTTAGAAGACATCGATCACCTCTTGGAATGCGCAGATCCGCCCGAATACGATCCTATCAGACCAGGACTCGACGAGTTTTGGAATCGACTTCTGATGCCGAAAAGCAGCAGCTCGAGAACACCGACCGGACAGGCCGAAAGCGGGAAAGGCCCCGAAAAAGCAGTCGCTCCTACAAAGCGTGCACACAACCCAGCAGGGACAGCGGAACTAGCGGCAACAAGCACGACGAGCCTCCGCCGAACCAGTCAACCCCCACGGACAGTGCCCCGAGTAGGAACGCTTATCCAACGATCCGATGTCCAGCAGTGCAAGAAGATGCTAGCGTTGATGACACCGCCACCACCGCCTCCGGTGCGCCGGCGGCCAGGAAACGCGGCCGCCCCGCAAAGACTAATCGCCCAGGCCCGCAAGCCAACGATCGTTCCGGATTATAATAATAACACCCCGGTGCCAACAATCGACGCCACCATCGGACGTGCAACAGCCGACGACCAGGGTCTGGGAGTCCCTTTCGGACCAGCCGGACCACCACCCATGGAGGTCGAGTTAGCGCCAGGCCTCAGATTCACGGTACCGTACTTCGCGGCACATATCGGGCGTAAATATCGGGCCCGCCGCGGTGACGAAAAATACGTATTGCGATTCGACCACGAGGGTCGCCTGCGCACATGGCGCAGAGTATGTTAGAATATGCCCCAAAATTCGGGCACGTAAAGGAGGGGGTGATATAACGACATCCGACTCACCCCCCTCAATTATTAACAATGTTAATACGTCCCCGACCGATCAACCGTCGGGGCGCCGACACGGCGATTCTTCCGCGATTCCATCGTCGCGAAAAGCCCGTCGAACAGCGGACGCGGCAAACCGAAGATCACGCGGCTTCACGTGCGCGCCGCGTGGAACAACACGCACACGGTAAGGCCACCGCCGCCGGCCCCGCTACAGACCGCGCCACCGAACATCCTCGCGGAATTCCCGAGCGCATTCGGCGAATTATCGCGAGGATTCCGACAAAGACATCCCCCGGAACTACCCCGACCCGAGTTCGGCCGACCCGCACCCGACGACTCCCGACCGATGGCCGGCTCGGGTATATTAGGCGATTCCGGGAGATAATCGAGATCTATCTCCGGCGAGACAGTAACCAGTCCAGTACTGCTCTCGATTTCCAGTCATCTCCAAAAGCGATCTAGGGTGCTACCTCATGCCAGGAGCTTCTGGCCGATCGCTCCTCTAAATCCACCAGCGCACAAGTATTCACAGAGGAGCTCCTCAACCTGGGCTCCACAAAGAAAGTCCTTGTGCACATTTTCCTCTGACGATCGAGAAGCAGGGAGCTTCCTGCATTCGAGCTGTCATAACACTACACACAGCTGATCCGTCATAGCACTACACACAGTTGATCCGTCAAAACAAGACGGCCGAACCCCCCGCGCCCCTTCGCGCCCGCGCCGCGCCTATCAAGGAACGCGTCGAATTCAGAGAACCGACCGCGAGCAAGCGATTATATATAATACTTAGAAACCGCGCGTCTTTTCGCCGTACCAACGGCGAAATACCGAAAGGTACATGTAAATACTGTACATACAAAAACCACAGCCAGTCGGCATTGTAAATATAAACCTAGCTATATAAAGAGACACGATATTTTATTTCTCGTACCGAATCCTGACCATATCCGACCGACGCTATCCTGCAAAACTCGCTCGACGCGGAGATAGAGACGTTTTAAGAAGATGCTTTTCGTTCTGTATAATTAGTCCTGACTAATATTGAATTTACTTTAGATTTCCATACATAATTTCCGGGTATTATGCTGACAAAGAAAGGCGAGCAATGGTTCGCGGACTGAATCGTTGCAGCGGATATGTATATGGATCTACTTGGAAGTCTTCATGAAAGTAAAGACGAGGTCCTGCTCCGCTTGGACAAGCTACTTCGTCAGCAAGATACATCGTTTATCTATTATATATTAGGTGTACAAAAAAGTTCTGAGCTTTTTTTTGTAAAATTCAATCTTTATTCAAAAACAAACAAAAAAATATTAATAAGCGAAATATATAAAGTGAAATATTCCCCGTTTGCATCAACGACCTTTTGCCCTCTTTCGGGTAGCTTGCGAATTCCTTGACGATAGAAGCTCATCGGCTTCGAAGCGATAAAGTCATCAATGCATTTTCGTATCTCTTCAAATCTCACGAAATGTGTATCAGCTAAATGATGCTGCAGCGACCGGAATAGGTAGTAATCAGAAGGCGCCATGTCTGGGCTATACGCCGCGTGCGGGAGAAGTTCCCAGCCTAACGCAAAGATATGGTCCTGAGTCGCTTTCGCAACATATGGTCGAGCATTGTCATGAAGCAAGATCACTTTACGACGTTCTTAGCCAATAAATGGCTCTCTTTTCTTCTAATGCATCGCTCAAATTGGTCAATTGTTGTTAGTAGCAGTTTGCCATGATTGTTTCACCCGGTTGTAACAACTCGTAATACAACACACCTTTCCAATCCCATCAGATACAGAGCAAAACCTTTTTGACGTGGATATTGGACTTTGGCGTCGATGTCGAAGGTTGACCAGGGTCAATCCATGATTTTCTACGTTTAGGATTATCATAAAGAATTCACTTTTCATCGCCTGTAATGATTTTGTGTAGAAAATCTTTTTTCCGGAACTTTGAAAGCAAAGTGAGTGCAGTGTCACGCCGACGATTTTTGTTGTTTTCGGACAATTCATGCGGAACCCATCTGCCTTCCTTCTGAACCTTTCCCATCGTATGTAAACGTACGAAAATGGTTTGCTGCGTAACGCCAAGCTGTTCTGCAAGCTCCTTTTCAGTTTGCGCAGAGTTTATATCCAGCAGTGCTTGCAATTCGTCCGTTTCAATCTTTTGCGTCCAGCACGCGGTTCATCTTCAAGACTGAAATCTCCTTGGCGAAATTTTTGATACCATCTTTTACATGTAATATGACTTACAGCATTCTCTCCATATGCAGCACAAATTATTGTGGCTTCAGCAGTATTTTTCTTCAGATGAAACGCGAAATGGATGGAAAATCGAATATGCTCTTTTGTTATTGCCATCGTGAATATTACTGATTTTTGAGGTTATGCCATCAAACCTCAGCCTAAACCGTATGGCATTTTAGAAGCCAAATGTCAACGCTTTAAAACCGCAAAAGAGCGGGAAGATATATAAATTGTTATTTCGGTTGTATGAAATCTAAAGCTCAGAACTTTTTTGTACACCTAATAATTTGCGTTTAAATTCTTTCCATTCTATATTCGCTTGGAAAATCTGGTGTCGAATCTAACTATTTGACTTAGATTTTTTGTTTACATTGAATCTTGTTTGCACTTATTATCTTAAAATTATCACATTTAAGAAAAAGCAAATCTTTTATTTTTGAATTTAATATTACATACTTATACGCACATGCATACGCACACAACAAGCACACGTACAAACATGTACACATAATTTTATTTAATATTTAATATTTTAATATTTTTATTTAATATTTTATTAACATTTGAAAATAGAAAACACAAACAGGTTATTGAATCATTTTTGTACACACAAATAAGTTTTTCAAAAGTTATTAAAATTTTCTACCAAACATAGTTTTATCATTTTTTTGAATATTACTTTGAGAGTTATAAAGGGTTTTATATATATTTTATTATTATGGCTATGAAAATTATACTTTTTTTTATGTTAAGAGATTCATAAAAATGATTTGTTTATCGACAATTCTTGTTACATGAAATAGCATATCAATTGACATTTTTATTCAAGATTAACAAAATAGTAAATGCTATTTCGCCATCGTTTAAATTAGCATTATTAAGACGTAAATCATTAGACAAGCGAAACAGTTGCATATGTATATACATACATGCTGACATAAAAATTTGCAACAGTCTTCCGGTATGACGGTGGTGAGTCAGCTGATTTTCTTTCGTCAAGAGAGAAAAATAATGAAGCCGACGATGATGCTTTGAACTTTAGCGACGCGTATAAAGGAATTTCCAATTATTGCAATAAAAAATATTATCGGTCTCTTTGAAAATATAAGCAGAAAAGAAAAAGAGACAATTAACTAGATTGGAATCACGATATGAATATTTATAATTTTAATTATAATTATTATTATGTTAATATCATGAAATATATGATCAACTAGAATAATTTAAAAAGATAGTATATAACTTTTTGAAAGTACATGTATATAAATATTTTTATTTAAACGGTTTTATTGCATTGCGTTACATATTTTACATTATTTTATATTTATTAGTTTATATCAATTAACGTAAATAGAGAAATACAAAGATTGTATACTACAACTTTTCTCTGAATTAAGAATTAATGAGAAAAATAGAAAAAAGTAAAAGAAAATAAATAATTTATCTTTTAAATTTACTTATCAACATTTGACATTATAATATATGTGTATGCATTATATGAATGTATATGTACATGCTTACACATAATTTCGCTTTAAATCATATTAAGATTCTTTTTTTGTGTGTACGATAAGATCTATTATCGTGTAAGCCAAGGTCGCGTATGATTACAATATTCCGGATTATAATAAAAGGAGATGGTATCGACATATTTTTTTCTTTGCGCACGCCGTCTATTTTTGATGATTTACCATTTTTAGCAGAAAAGGAGAAATAGAGAAAAAAAAGAAAAAAGAGGTGAGCGGGGGAGGGAAAGAGAAAAGAGAAGGGAGAGAGGAAGGGAGGGAAGGAGGGAGAGTAAAGTGTAAAAAGATCATTTTTCGTAAGGCCACGGTAGATTATCATATGCAAACTAGAATGAAAGACGAAAGATTGTAATTAACGATTTTATAAGAATTTGATAAAAATTTCACAAGAGCGTAAGAAACTTCAATTGAATCGTGTGTGACAAGATTCTTTTTCGGTCTTATAGAACACAAACATATTTTTATCTCATAATCCGCGTATATCAAAACATATGATAATATATATACATGTATACTTTTCGTCAAAAAGTTTATATTAATGTATTTCGTATGATATATTTAAATTAATTGACAGCTTATAATCAAAAATGTAAATACACAATAATACATAATATGAATTATTTAAACAATGGTGTTAATCGCAGCGGTTCCCGATAGAAAGCAATCGAAAATAATAAATCTTGATTATTATTATGCATCTTGATTATTATCATTTTCATTGTTATGCAATTTTTTATTTGATACAAATTTGTTTATTTTCATGAAATTTAAAAAAGATGTTAATTATTATTGATTCATTTTATATTTTGAACATAATCTGACGTGATTATTTTTGCATTTTTTTCTTCTTCGAAAATATCCAAAGCAGCTCTTATCGCGTCGAGATGACGTGTCATTATCTGAAAGATTAAATCTAAGAAGAGTCTCATCAATTTCTCATCAAGTGATAATATCATTATCGCGCACAATCAGTCATTCCAGAAGACAGAATTTGCAATGTTTTTAAGTATTAATGAATCTTAAAGTTCTTTTTCAAATTTGTTAGTAATTTTTAACTTGCAAGGTTTGATATAGTACGCCAGAGAGATATATTAAATATTTAAAGGAACATACGCACGCGAACATTAAAGGTTAAATAGTATATCAACACTTAGAATAATGTTGACCGAAATAGATGACATTTTATCATTTTTCACCAAACTATGATCTTTAACATCGTTCATTTCCCGTTTGATGAAATTCGATCTAATAAGGCAAATAGCAAAGATAAATAAAACAGGCAAATAAACAAAAAATAATTTAATTAAAAACATTTTATCAAAGTGTTTTCGAATAAAAAAAAGATCATAATCTTTTATATAATAATTATAGAAGTTAATAATTTATTTATATTAATTTAATAATTTTAAAGTAACCAATCAGTTAACCATTTATTAAATATTGCTTTTTTTATTACAAATATATTTTTTTTATCAAACTTTATTAGACTGACAATAAAAACTTTCATTAAACCAACGTTAAGTAAATTTTGCTTCGTTTAATAATATTAATATCGTCCAATTAATTAGTTTCCATTAATTAAATTTTGCTTCATTAATTTTGCGACATATTACGAAAGTCGATAATAAAATAACATTCAATAATATTGCCATTCAATTTATTGCACGATTGCATTTATTAAAATGTGAATAATTCCTATTTCTAATATTCTCCTTAAAAGTTTTCGTTAAGTCTTTTTGCTTAGAAAATTATGAAATTATCGTCAAAATTATCGTCAAAACAAACGATTTTTTTCTATAAAACAGAAATTTTTAGTATTAAATTTTGTCAAAATTATTTTACGTTAAATTCTTGAATTTATTTTGTAATAATCATTAATTTTACCGAGAATTTCACATATATTACGTAATATTTCGTATATCTTTTGTTCTCTGACTTTATGAGAGGAAGAATGTATCACTTCTCTGATCGATATGTATTAACTCTCTCAATCGAGGTTTCTACTTCAGCACGATCCATTTGTCGAGAAAGCGTTTCTCTGTACGAACGTTTTTTTTAACGACACGTCGTTGCATTTTAATGCACATTGAAAGTTGCGCGCACTTTCATTAATGTTCCATTATAAATTCGTCGTCTCGTATCTCGTGTTTCTCTTCGAATGACTTCAAATGACTCTCGTGTTTTCTTGGATAAAATATTACCTTATGAATCATAAATAATTGTATATTCGAAGAAAATCTATGTAAATTTATTTATTAAAAAAATTTCTTTTGTATTGATAATCCAATTATTTAAATTATTTTAATCTAATGCACTAAACCATTACGCATAACTGTAATATTTTCATGACTTTATATAAATATTATGATTTATAATATTTGATGCGAAATTCTTATCGACATGTAGTTCTCTTGTTGTTCACGACAATGCAGTGCAATTTGTCGATCCTAAAAAGTATCGATGAAAGCCAGACAAATGGCGCGCAAATATAGCTCGCAATTTGAGCCGTATCATAGTCGGTACATGGGCAGGATATAACGTTAATAACGTGACGATACCGAAAGGTGCGCTCTATGAATGCCAGGGTGGCGATATGGCAGCTTAATTTAGAAATTATCGTCTCACGATCGGGACGAAGGTCCTGATGCCGAAGGAAGGGCTCGAATGGTTACCTCGCATGCCTGCCGACCGACGCGATAATCGATCTCGTTTCGCCGCGGGTCTGCGGGCTTGCTGCTTAAAAATAGACAGGTACACGGTATGTCTATATATCAAGTTCAATCTACGGGCAATGATTTACTTCGCGAAGCATTATGATACGCCCGCTTAATCATACTGCTGCACTACTGAACGCATCTTAACCGCGCTTCCCGTCTTGCCTTCATGCCAGTCTTCAACCTTGAGTCAAATAGATCAGTAATTAACTTTCTGTGCACGTAGCAAGCGCTATGAATAATAATAATGATAACTATACAAAATTTTTATTTCACTGTGATATTAAAAAATGTTTAAGATTCTCTTTCCTTCTCCCTCTCTCTCTTTTTCTTTTTATGCAAATATTACAGTTCTTTAAATAACTCTCTTTGCATAATAATGACTTCTTATATTTATAAACGCGGTATTGTATATTCCGATTTCTTATGTTACAGATGATGAGTTTGTGAGAGTACACTCGGCAGACAGTAAAAGGCATTTTACGGCAAAGAAAAGAGGAGGAAACAAGACACGTTATAAAAAGGTAAAAGTAAGAAGAAAAACTGAAGAATTTCTTTTGCATAATGATAACAATCAACTGAAATAATTCTATCGTGTTTAATAATGCTTTCACTATTACTATTTTCAAAAAAGTTAATATTTTTACTGGTATTATTCATGTCATTGATGAATACCAATGTTTCGTGAACGTTGCAATTCACTTCATCAGGGCGAGAAGCAGCCTGATACTGTGTATCATGTTTGTTGTTTTTGCAAAAAAATATTATATACAGAATATGCTATAATTTTTGTTCATCATTTGACAAATTAATTAATTTGATTTTTGCGTTATAAATGATGTGGATATCAATCAAACGAGCGATGTGAGTTGAGTTAAATCGTCAAAAGCTACGAGAGAAAGCTTTCGACGAATTTCTTCAATTGCGATCTCTTTTTACAACAGGATTCTACAGTATACGGTTGATTTTTGTGTGACTTGAGACGCTTGTAATTTACGATTCTTTATCCCTATTATATATATTATTTAATCCACTGTCCCCATTGTGGAGAAAGGAAAATTACTTTTGCTACAACTGCGTAAATTTTGAATAATACAAACAAGTAATTAATTTGCTGGAAATGTGCGGGCATACGAAGTGACAGAACGTGCTGCGAACGATAAGAAGCCGAGCGTACGTAGTTGCAAGGAATCGAGACAGGGAGTAATGGTATGTCCTTCAACGTCGTATCATAATGCATGTTCATCTCGAAGCTGTATATGTCCGAGATGATAACTTATGGTGAAACATGTACAGATTAACGCGACTTTATTTCGTTCTTTATTATTTAGAATCATTCGACGTAGTGATGACGTAGTATGACGTAGTTATATTTCTTTTAAAATAAGAAATTATAGTAAGAAATTATTTTTTATTTAAATAATAATAATAATAATATAATTAAAAATTACCTTTCTATACGCAATTACAAAATAATTAATTTATCTATATAATTGTGTTTTGTATTAAAGAGAGCGGTTTTCCTAATATAGTCAAATAACTGCGAAGCCAAATGACTGATAAAGACGATTCGAGAATTTAATAATCGAATTGAGGGAAGATTGCGTATGAAAGATACCAGAAAGGTGCCGAGGACGAGGGTATATTATATACAACGTTACAGTTTACATTTGTGTTGATTCTATCTCGTCAGAGGTATAGGCAGGGGCTCCATCGATCCATAAGCTTCTTCACTTTTCGTAAACTCGGTAAGGGAGTTTTTTATTTCTTTATTTCGCTCCTTTCATTCGACAAAAAATCAAAAAACATATATTCAAATGAGTTAGCAAATTGTGGCTTGGCAATTAAAAAATAATCGCGCATCATCTCTGAAAATTCTTAACCGGTTCATTACTCCTGTTCGGTCAATTAATTATCGGCAAAAAATATCCGGTGATTAATCGCAATGCGATTTATCACACGATATCACTTAAGCCTTGACCCAGGCGGCTCTGTTGTCCTCGAATGAATAGCCATTTGTCCTACGACGTCGCCATTATATCGCTTGCTTACGAATGTCTAGCAATCAAGTTGGATCTTGTGATGCCGGATATTAGGCTCATTGTTGTATTATTTGATTTCTCCGTTGTCAATAATATATAATAGTCCTATTATTTAATCCACTGTACACACGTCTTTTGCATTACATTTTGATTAAAAGTAAATAGGTTTCATCAAAAGTAAATAGATGCAAGAATTTTCTTTTTTAATTCATGTAAATGTAATAGGTTGGGTTTTATTTTTATTTTTTCTTGTATGTATGTATATATATATATATATATATATATATATATACTGTATATATTTTTTATCTTTAAAAATAAAGAATCAAAATACTGATCTTAAAAAATAATAATCCGAGGCTAATTTCACCGAACAAATTAAGATAAAATTTGCCATATAAATATTTATCATACTTTATGCACTTATAATAATAATTAAATCAAAATAAAATTGGAAAAGCACTCGCCTATTTATCTTTAATTTTTACGAGCAGTCTGTATTTTCTTATATAGATAGAATAAGAATGAAAAAAATGGCAAAACATAGATGGATAGTGATTCATTATTTTCACCATTGCGAAATCATTTCATATTACTACAGAAATCGGTGTATCTTGTTTGATTAGAAAACTTGCACGTGCATCATAATTTTATAAATGTTACGTTTAAAAAAGTTTTGCCCATATGCAAAGATAGCAGATATAGTTGATGTAATATAGATCGTATATAAGATAATATATGATAACGGTTATATATAGCGGAATGAATAATGCGAGCTACATCAACGAGTGAAATACAACCCTAATGTCCATAGGACAACCCCCTTGGGTCGACCGTCGTTTATTGCATTACACACGTCTTTTGCATTACATTTTGATTAAAAGTAAATAGGTTTCATCAAAAGTAAATAGATGCAAGAATTTTCTTTTTTAATTCATGTAAATGTAATAGGTTGGGTTTTATTTTTATTTTTTCTTGTATGTATGTATATATATATATATATATATATATATATATATATATATACTGTATATATTTTTTATCTTTAAAAATAACACACGGTTGCTGTAGGCATCGCCAAGGAAGTGTGTTTGTCACGTAAAGTGTGCAAATCAGCCACAAAAGAGTTCCTGGAAACGCTAATGTTTCGTTTTTTCCTTTTTTTTCTTTAAATAACGATTGGCTACTGTTATTCACACATTAAGGATGTTATATTTATTTTTGTGATTCTTACATTTACAATAAAAAATAAAAAAACATACAGATTATTCTAAACCGCATTTAAAAATAATATAAAAAAGTTTAACGCAAGTTTAGAATTTAGATAAAAAGCTATTTAAGTAAATAAATAAAAATGTGCTCTAATGAAAATGTAATTAAGAAATAATGACGATAATTTTAATTTTTTTATATAATTATTTTAAACATTTTTGATGTTTGAGATGATTTATGTAAAGTTTTATTGTAGAAATTAGTTGTTCTGTAAATAAAAATTAAATTTTTATTAAGAGTATAAACGGAACGGATGGTACAAATAAAATTAAATTTTTATTTACAGAACTGATCAGAACACAAGAACTAACTTCGCATTGCAATAAAATTTTACATAAATCATCTTGAATATGTAACAAAATTGAAATTTTTATCACTTTTTAATTATAGTATTATTAAAGCACATTCTTACTTTATATTTTTATAATTTTTATCTAATTTTAAACCGCCACAAAATTTTACGTAAATTTTACGTATTTTTACGTATAACTTTTATTAAATGCGATGTAAAATAATGTATAACTTTTTATTATAATAAAAATAAGACTAAGAATAGATGTGAATGGTATCCTTAAGCATACTCGCAAAAAATGCGAAGTGCAATGGCTTCGTTTTTAGAGAGAGAATAGCAAGAGAGAATAGCAAGAAAACGTATGTACGTATCTCATTTTACAGATTCTTCTCATACGTGCATAGTAATACATCACGCTTTAAGAAACCTTTTACAGTCGTCCTCTATTAAGATGTACAATCGTGAAATCAGCGATGTAGAAACCATTTCTATGATGAGTCACGTCAGTTATTTCGAAGCAGTTCTTTCTATAGCAAATGTATCCGGGACTTCTTAAGCACGGCGTAATTTTAATTTCTTTGCTGAAAAATGTGAATCTTCTAAGCATCTACAAGATAGAAAAATTATTAAATTATCAAAAGCGGAATTTAATTAATCTTTAACTAATCTTCTTATTTAATCTTCTTTTCTATTAAACAATGACATCAATTTTTCTCGTTACGTATACAGTGTCGTTTGTACTAATTTTTTGTACATGTTCGCGAATGTAGCTTTTAAACTTGCAAAACGATGCTACTCGTTAAAACGTTCACTCAAATTGTCCGAGTGTCTAGAAAAGCAATTAGTCTAGAGTGCAGTGCTTTTCTAGCACCCACGTCATAGTGCAGTTAGAGTATGTCGTTGAAGTTAGGACGATTTTTTTCTGTGAATAATTCAACGGTTGTATTGAGAAATTGCCAATTTAGGGATTAAAATGCGAGATAACAAGTAAAAATATGAACGAGTAGGATTAAAGGTAGCAATCGATAAATAAAATGACGTAAGTGAGAAAAAGGCTTGTACAGATTTATGCCTATTATTGGAACGAATCGTGTCGAGACTTTTGTGGACGAGTTTACGATAATTGAATCAGCCGGTCACGAAAAGTGTTTCTTTTGATCGCGGAATAAAGGTTCTTTCCCCGTCCGTGAAAATTAAAGCTTTGAACGACGAGCAGAAGTTCCATCACGATGAAAGGCGTGTACGCAACTACAACTTCTCAGAATAACGGTTGCATTAACAACGTTAAGAGACGAGGATGGATAGTGGTGGATTTAAAATGCGCTTAGCAGAAAAGAAAAGATATATATTGCGATATTTCTCGAGCTCTTTATCACGCGAGGAATTTAAGACTCGGCGTCTCGGGGAAGTCCCGAGGAAGTGTTAATTGATTTCGTTCAATCGTGTCCATGTAACGAAGAAGGGGTCGTTGCTCCGTTTCCCATTGAACGGAAAGCACCGCAACTTAGACACCGTGTTGTCGGATACTGAACCGTTAATTTCCGAGCGGTCTGTCGGGGCTGTGTGCACGCAAGGACAACTTCCGGAGAGAGCGGTCGGTCGCGTTACTAAAGCTGAAGTGTGACGCGCCGGGCCAGATACCAGGGTCGAGTTCCGTCGTGGAACGCGAAGCGTGTGGCGAAACTTAAGCGAAGCCGCGATGTCCGTTACGCTATCAGACAACCGGCGCGTGATTCACCGCGCCGCGGCACGCGAGTGCATCCTAAATACCTTCCGAAATGAAGCGGACGTGATAGAGCGTTAACCGCTCGCGGATGGGCCGCGTAACTTCCATGCGATGGCGCGATGGCACCGATTTAATAGGCGCGCAAAAGCGGGGTACGAGGAATCGATAGCGGGATGGGAAACCAGCGAAAAATCAGCGAGCAACCCGTATCAGACAACCAACATTTTTTACACTTGAAGGTGAAAATCCTTTTTTTCGAGTGAGAATTTGTAAAATATATATATATATATATATATATATATATATATTGTATATAGTTACTCGAAAAAAAGGATTTTCACCTTCAAGTATAAAAAACATTGATTGTCCGATACGGGTTGCTCGCTGATTTTTCGCTGGTTTCCCATTCCGCTATCGATTCCTCGTACCTCGCTTTTGCGCGCCTATTAAATCGATGCCATCGCGCCATCGCGTGGAAGTTATTTATATATATATATATATATATATAGATATAGATATATAAATAGAAAGGAATATCATGTAATTCATTTTTATTTTGGTTTTATAGCAATTATAAATAACTATAGCAAAAGCTATAGTTATTTATAATTAGAGTTCGCAAATGACGATTTTCATGAAGCGGGTCACAACTGATGTGAAATTTATATTCGGGAGACAAGAAAAACATCAATTAAAGCAAACGGTGTGACGGTGCTAATTGTTTACGTTACGCAAATGTCTGAATGATATTCCGAAGAACGAACGTAGAAATGAAATTTCGTTGGAACATTATTCACGTCGCGCACAAACAATTTCACAAAGAAGGAATCGAAATGAAATTTCGTAGCGGAAGTGTTATTTACGGAATATAACTACGATTAATAGATTCCGTGTACGTTTTAGCATTTAATCGCATAATAATAATTAAAATAATAATTGCAACTAATTAGCTTATACTCTATACCTCCCAGCGTTTAATTAAACAATTATTATTATCGGACATTTCTGTAACGCGCTGTTAAGATTCACATTTGCGTAAGAAAAAATAGATTGTGACAAGATAAAAATGATTAGTTGTGGAAACCCGGAGATGGTTCTCCACAATGTGGAAAACGGAGAGCAATTTAACCTAATTCCACGCACGTGCTCCGTTAATTAGAGAAGATGTACTTTCGATTACTTCCGTTATGCAATTCCGAAGGATTTTGGCTAATTAGCGCTACCGGATTATGGCTTCTTTTTTTCTTGATGTTTCATTGATATTAACTTCCTCACTCCGAGTTTTCGAGGAACATTAGAAATATAATAACATTATATAATTAAAAAATATATGATAACCAACTGTGTTATTGTATTTTCATGAATGTGCAACTGTAATATAACGATATTGCTATTTATTCTCTTAGTATTATCCCTGTCACGCTTTTGACACGAGATATACATTGTATAATCTATGTTATATTATACTAATGCTATTTAATCCAATGACTTACGGGCCATTACCTCCCGGCCGCAATATCAAGCGTTTTGGTCAATATTGTTAATGTTTTATATGTTGCTGTATATAATCGTAATCATATTTCCGCGCCAGGATCGCGCAGTGCGTGCGTGTACATGGCGTATGGCACGAATCGAACACTTATTATCGAGAGCTCATTGTTTATTTGCGCGAACGTGGCAGATCCGAACGCCGCAGCTTTTGTTGGAGAAATTCAATGTGATACCATAATGAAATTCCTGGTTCGTTACACCACATGCACATTCTCGCGCATAGCTGTTGAAGATCGCTTTATTGTTGAAGATCGCTTTTCTCATGGTTTATTCTCACCTCCGAATTTCGCATTTTTCGCTTATGCTTGATATCGAATTAGAATTTGAAACTGATAAATCGATTATTTATTAAATTATTACTAAATCAAAGAGAAATTTTTTTTTTATATTTTATTTCATAGCGTTTATTTTTAAGATCGTCGCCTATAAACTATTTATACTTAGACTAATTATATTGCCTAATATTATTTCCGATACGTAAAGCTGTAGGTTATCAATTTATTTGTTTCCTAGCTTATAATTAAATCGACATGAAGTAAAAACGTTCAGCCTTGGAAGAGAGTTTTACTGTCTCCATGAAAACATAATTCATCACGATGTAATTCCACGTTATTATGTTTCTTTATCCTTTTTCTTCCGTTTTACACTAGTCACGTTCCACGCGCGGCAAAAACTACTGCCATATTTCGCCGAAATGGCACGTTAAGGGTTGCATTTCGCATCCTTGCACGAGTTGCAAACAATTCTAGTATCGCTATTCGCGTTCATATATACCAAGCATTTCGGAACTGACGGAGGCACAGATAGCTTCCGAGTTTTCCTCTGGAAGCGATTTATAACGAATATAATATATCACTCAGAAAAGAGTTGACTGTATTTTGAGAATAAAACTTCGCGAAATGTCACTTACCTTAAACTGATATTTACTAAATCTGTTTATATTTTTACAAAATTTCCGGTTTATAATTATTATAAAAAAAATTTAGAAAGAAAATAAAATGTATCAATATTTAAGTATAGAGAATATTTTTATTCTTTGTTAAAAAAAATTAACAAGAATTTTTATATCTTGATATTTTAAATATAAAACGTATTTCAACTAATGAAAATTATAGTATGATTTAGAAAAGGAATTTGAAATAAGATGAAACATCAGTATAATAGCAAAATAAAGGAAAAATGATTGAATTTTCTTTTGTAAAGACAATGCGATACATTTTAAAATGAATATTTATTCAGTTATTTATTTCAATTAATTTTTTTACTTAATTTGTTTTACATAACACACACACACACACACACACACACACACGCGCGCGCGCGCGCGCGCGCGCACTTATCATATAAAATGATATATATAAATAGAAATCACTCCTATGTATATAATGTACACAAGGTAACCCATTATAATCTTTCCACATAATCTCCTGAACTATTTGTTATTCGAAAAAATGTTTCAAATAAAATCTATTTTTTTTCGAAGGGACATGATCATGATATTCTTTCATTCGTAAATGGAGCCACTATTGAGATTTTTTTACAGTCGCCAATTTTTTAGATAAAATCATATGTATATTTTTATTACATAATATGATATTCCGTTATTCTGGATATAAAAATATTAAGATACAGTCAAAAGGCTAATAGGTTACAAGATATTTTACGTTTTATTTTGGCATATTCTGTTATAAAATATAAAATATTTCATAAACTATTCACTTTTTGATAATCTTTTCTTAATATTTTTGTGGACATAATAATAAAACTTATAGACTGGTGTAAAAAAGGAACATAGTTGCTTTAAAAATAATTATGCAAATACATATTTTTTTTAAAAACAATTACATGTTTTGTCTCTTAATCTCTCTTAAATATTTCAAAGCAAAAATATTAAAAATTGATAGTAATAATGAGCAAAATATTCGGCAAATCGAATGTAGGCATCTAATTTATTTTCTTATTTTCTGAATTTATAAATATAAATTTAAGATAATCTATATGTTTATATTATCAATCATATGCCGTTATTTTTAATGGACTTACAATGTTATGGCTCAAAGCCAGAGCTAAATTTTCCTCTTTAATAAATCGATAACCAAATACAATATCGACTTTCCTTTTTTCATGAAAAATTTTTATTGTAAAAAATATTTATTTCAATTATGATTCAAACCCTCTTTGCATCTTCCGCACTAAATTCTTTACGAATTTGATTATTGAAACATGTGATGATATTTATCACAATAATCAGAAATGTAATAGGTACGGGATTTATCTTGAATTTATATATACATGTGTGTGTGTGTGTGTGTGTGTGTGTGTGTGTGTGTGTGTGTGTGTGTGTGTGTGTGTGTGTGTGTGTGTGTGTGTGTGTGTGTGTGTGTGTGTGTGGTGTGCAATACATGCAAAAAAAAATAGATAGTTATAAGGTTTATCTAAAATCCTGCTTGCCGAGTATTGCCCATTATTACTATTATTTGAAAATATTCTCGGTCTATTGCAATGAACTGTATTAACAATTTTTTAAAATATTTATTTATTGTACATCAATTATTTTAGGAGCGTTATATATTTTTAATTAAATTATTTAATATTTTTATTTATATTATTTATCAATATTATAAGATAATATATATCTTTATAGGATGTTCCATAAATGACACAGCCCTGGTGGACAAGTTATACTGAATAGAAAAGCTGTATAGTCTGTGATTTTCGTAATAATTAATGAAATATTAATTTATAAATATCCACGAATGAGCTTATGTATACATTTATAGTTAAATCTTATTTATCTTTACAAATTATTGATTTAACTATTGTTATAACTGTGAATTTAGCTTATTTTGCTTCTATGTATAATTTATTTCTAGATATATGGTTATTTATTAAATGATAAAACGAAAGGAGATATATGATTATTTATTAAATAATAAAACGAAAGGAGAGTTTTTGGTATATTTTACAGATCATTTCTATCAATTATAAATCAATTACAAATTATTCCTTTATTGAAATACACTTCCAGTTTAATATATTTTGCAAGATTGTTTTTTTGTATTTCCTTGCTTCTGATGTTATATTTTGAGATTTTAAATAAATCTTACATCTATCCTTATATACTATCCTTATATACTATCTATTTTCTTTTTTTAGTGGTAAATGAATCATAAGAATTTTAATTTTATTTCTTATTTCATGTTAGATAACAAAATAAAAGACTTTATTATATCAAATCTAACAACAATAATAATAATATTCAAAATTTCGAAGATTTCTTTGAGATTTTATTGTTTGAAAACAAAGAGATGGATAAGATTTGTCAGGGCTTAAGAAATCTTCTACTCTCTTGTGCCTTTTTCCGAAAGTGAGTTTACCGTTTACGGCCGACAACTTTGAAGCATTGTGTACCTGAAGGGCGAGCGCTGATGTTGGGACGATCCAAAGGTTACTGGCGGCGGGGGTGGTTCGAGACGGTCGGCTAACTGGTGGGGGCGAATGTGCCAGCCCGTATAAGGCTCTGCCACGCGGTCGCACCGCCACAGTCAGTCTGGTTGAAAACATTCATAGGCGAAGGAAATCGCGTATCAGAACGTCGTTTTGAAGAAATCCCCGATAACATAATTTCGCGGTACTGTCGATAGCATCACCGGTGAGTGCGAAAATCGGTGAGGATCAAAATTGAAATTATGTTAAGTGCGAAAAAATGTGCGAAAAAAATGTAAAGATTTTAGTGAACATAAGTGCGAGCGTGTTGGATTGATCAATCTATCGGTTTTAACTATTTTAACATGGATTGAATATTCGTAAAACATTTATGAACAGAGCGAGGGAATTGTGATTGTTGATCTGTGCAAAAGTGTTGTTGTAAATGTGAACGTGATTAATTTTTTCACGTGACAAAAGAAATTCGCTTACTCCACGATGCAGTTGCCCACAAGGACATTGAATGCTTTTTTTATTTTCTTTCACGAAAAAATGCTCCATTCTTTCGTTCCATGATTTGTGACGTGATTCGCGAGACTATTTCGGTCTCACGACATATCGCGAACATTTTCACGCTTAAGTAACTCTTGTAATTCTCGTAACTTTATCACCTTGGTTTCATCCGTGGAAACTCGCCGGAAGAGCGTTGGTGTCACGTGACAACGTCGTCAGCTGACGGTCAGCGTCCTTCCTCGAGGTTAGTACTCCATCCATATCCGTTACCGTCCATTCAATAGCATCCTTAATTAAACCGTCACGCTGGAGCGACCGCATCGCGCCAATTAGTCCATTATGTCATAATAAGGCGAAGCTGAATGTGCCGTGTTCGGTAGACATATGTAAAATCCACGGGGAGATTTTCTTGCTTCTATGTTGATTTTCAATCCACGTGATCGTATCGTTCGACACGTCCGTCGCCCGACGTTTACGTAGCGTCTTTTTTACCCTGTGAATTTTTATGGCCTTAGTCGGAAATCCTTCAGACAAATATTCGGGACGGAAAAATCAACACTCGAATATCTTTTTGAAATTTGACTACTTCAGTTCAGTTTGCACCGTGAAATCAAAACATATTCATATTCAGAACGAAAAGATATCGGATCTTGCGATCAAAGCGATTTTATTTAATTCGTACATATCAAAATTGAAATCCATTCGATAATATTCTCGGCATCTACAAACAATAGTATTTTATTAAACAATAGTATTTTGTTGCATTATTATTGTACTATTCGTGCGTATTGTATATTTGTTTTATAGATTCTCGCAGGGATCCACTAAAAACGGAAAATTTCAATTTAAATATTATCTGTTAAATATTCTAATGTTATCTATTTGATCTTCAATTATTCGCTCATTAATTATGGATCTGTGCTTGTCGCAGACCAATTCCATACTTCATTTCACTGTTTTTTCCTGCGTGAAGACACGCGAGCGTCTCGTGCGTGTGTGGTGAGAGTGTGCTACGGCTAATGAATTAGCCTCGTGCCACGGTTTGCCCGTACGTTACAATTAACGTCGAAGCATTAATCATTTTTATTGTCGCCGAAGCGCGTACCGTCTGCATACGCGACTGCGTTCTTTTTTTTCCATTCAATTGAATATTCTGTTTAGCTCGAATTAACGATTCTGAAAGGGTATATTGATGCGCTCGTTGTCTCATAAGAGAAATAAAAATACAAAGTATTGTAAGACTTTTGTTATAAACATAAATATCCATAAATCTGCGTTCCTTTTATATAAAATTAAGTTGAAGCTAGCTTTAAAAAATTTTTATTTTTATATCAAAAGATTTAACATATAATCGGAAATAATTTCACTTTCATGCACTATTTAAAAGAACAAGGATATGAAAAATTATCTTAATTGTTCACATTGTTGAACGTTTCTCTCATTACTTTGTTCGCATTTCTCCAATTTAAATTAAATTTAAATTTAATTATATTTTATTTAATACCGATTCTATTTTTGTTTCATTTCTTATATTTCGTATGTTTCATCCCATTTGAATCATCTTAATAATTCTTTCATAAAATACAAATAAGATTTAACTGAAAATACGTTTATAATTATTTACAATTTTTCTGGATGCGATGCTTGAAATTAAAATATAAATAAAGGATAATATAAAGAATGTAATACCACGCAATACCACGAGTGAAATTTTTGATGTTATTAAAATATTAATGTGAGTGGATTGTACTTGTTCAGTATTCGTTATGCATAGTTCGACGATACTTCTGAAATTCGATGAGCAAACTTTTAAAATGACCACTCAATTTCGTACGTTGCGTACATCTATGTCGAATAAATATTTCCATATTAATCAAAACGCGTGTATACGCAACAATTTCATATCATTTACTAGTTTACATTAAGGCAGTTAAGGGATGCTGGTCTTGTCTATATTACCGACAAAACGAAATAATTTTTATATTGCTCTCATTTTTTAACTTTGTAGATTTGGAAATCCTTTTCCACAATTAAAGTTTATGCATTAATACGTGTTTAGCATGAACTTCGTATAAACAATGAGAAAAAAATTTAGATCTTTTTTACCATTTGGTATCTTAAAATGGCGTCCAAAGTTGTCAAGTCGCGTCAATATTTGCTTTATATAAAAATTTTACAACCTGTATCTACAAATATTGCTAGACTAGAAGATTACATGAAGAAGCAACGTTGAGAATTAGACTTTCTTAGAATTAGGCTTAGACACTTATTATGATCAGGAGAGTATCACAAAAATTTGTTTATATGTGTATTATATGTGTGCAGAAATGTACGAATGGGTGTATACATTAGTAGTATACACCCATTCATACATATGTAGTGTATACATATTTATGTATGTATACACTTATGTATATATACATAAGTGTATCTATGTATGTTAGATGTGCATAATGTGTGAACGTTTTCGTCGGAGTTCGCTCATCAGGATCCTCTTAAGATAAATCTCACAGTTGGCAACAATTTAATTTTTCAAATCACATTTATCACGCACGATTAATTATCTCGTGACGATTTTAATTAATATTTTATCAGATTACAATCGGCAAAAAATTTAATTTTTTATCATTTAAATTTTGAGGATATTTCTCCTTCAGTTTGTTACAAATATCGCTTATTACTATCTCATAAATATCGTGAGACGTTTTCGTTTGTAACAAGTAGTAATGAATAAAAGCGGAATGGATCGTTTTGAATAGATTCGCCGTAGGACAATAAATAATTTGATTCCCAACAATGAAATGGGCTACAGATAAATTATCACGCGGCGAAGTCGTTGCAACAGCTATCACTGTCACTATATATCACGTGACAAGAGAGCTCTTTGTTGAAAGAGAATCTATCTCATCCTTCGGATTCCTAAGTATAATCCGCCACGGAGAGCATAAACTATGCAGTTAGAACGATGTGATAATTAATGAGGTGATAAAGGAGAATTGAACGCTTCTTCAAAATGCGTCTTCTCAAATGCAGTAATCTTGTATTAACAGAATTTTTCGTATTAAGAATATTTAAATAATTTTTTGTTATTAATTATATAAAAAAATTTTTGTTAATAATTTGTATTTTTTTGTTGTATTTTCAAAATAAATATATAAATTTATATGTAATCCTATTATTATATAATCACTTTCACGCTACTTTTAAATCTTAACTGATTTCTTTTTTGATATTTTCACTTTTGAATATTGTTTCTTTGTTCTTTATTATCATATATCAAGATATCAATAACTCGACTTGAAACTGTAGAGAATTTGAATGTATGCGTTCATTTTATTTTTAACGCTAATGTGAGATAAGCGTAATATTTTGTATTTCGATATATTAGTAGCTTAAAATTAAATGTAAGCGATTGTTTTTTTATAGGATTTATTTTTATAGTTGCTTAATGCTCTTCATACTGTTTTGAATTTGGAATACAAGCAACATGAGACAAGATGTCGCTTGGGACAAGGGTTAACGATACTGAATCTATTGTCATGACACGTAAAGATCTTCAAACAATCTTTCAGATGTTCTGCTGCTACTATGGAACGATATTCCGCACAGAAAATTATTTTTTTAAATACAAACATAAATTTTATGAGTTATGTATATTTGTTTAACCATATGTACTGATTTCCCTTCTTTTTAACTACAAATTCTGATTTTTTTTTTACTCCCACATGTGAATATATTTGTGAATATATTTATATACATCGAAATCTTATTCTGCGTAATTTTTTTTTAATAAGTTTTTTTTCTTTCTATTTTACTTATGTTTTATATTTCTGTTTATATGTCTGTTTCTTTTTATATGTAATATGTTTAGTGCTTGAAGGAATATTGTTCCAGAATGCCTAATAAATGACTATTTTATTCTATTCTAATTTTAGAAATTTATGTGTGAAGTTTGATACAGTCACGATGCTTATATATATAATATATTATATATATATTATATAATATATTATAATGATATAATATAGTATATTATATATATATATATATATATATATGTATAATATAAGCACTGTTTTATTATGTTTTTGGTAGTACGAATTTGTGTGTGTGTGTGTGTGTGTGTGTGTGTGTGTGTGTGTGTGTGTGTGTGTGTGTGTGTGTGTGTGTGTGTACACATGCGCGCGTGCGTGTGTATGCACATTTTCAGTTTTATTTCGGTTTTGAAACAAGTTTATGAAAATAAATAGAACGAAATGAAATTAGAAGTCTTTTTTACATCTAGAATTTCGTCTTGGCAAGAAACCTCTCATGAAGCAATAATTAACAAAAAGCAAAAAATAACAAATGGATCTTGTCAAATGAATAATGCATATTTTAAATACACGAAAAGATTTCATGGAAAGTACGGTTTTGTCGGATATAAATCTGAAAAATAATTTATGGAGCCATCAAAAAATTATGTAAGACGTTCAATTCTAGCAAATTAGTTGTTAGAATATAAAATTTTATAGTAATTTCATTATATTTAAATGTCCTACATATACAATAATTTTGATGGCTTAACAAAAATAAATTTTCAGATTTGCCGGGGATACGACTATGTTACTTGAGGTTGTTTCTTAATATACTTGATATCAATACATATTTCAGATTTGTATCTGACCAAATTTTCCTACAACAAAATCGTTCTTTCCACATAAGAATGTAAAAATTAATTGGATGATTTTTCAATGGAGTCGTAGCAATTATCAACACAGTAATAACTAATAATTCTGCAAGAATATTTTCGTTAAAGCTTGGTCCCTTTTCTTTCAAACGTGCGTTCCCGATTTTCTTTCCTTCGCTCCGTTTCTTGATTCTTTTGATTTCATCATTACGGCAATTCAATTCCGGAGTTAATCGACGTAAGCATTAGCGGAAATGAGGCGGGAGATCGGTTGCGGAAGGGACGATGCGGAAGGGGAAGTGCAGGGTAGCTGGGAGAATATTGTTAGGGGAATTGGCAAGAAAGTTTTGCCAAAAATTCGCATTATGCTATAAAGAATTCCTTCGATTTCCATTTTCAATTTTGTCGTATAAAGATAAGAAACCTTTTTAATAAATGCATAGATATATGAAAGAAAAAGAAGATATAAGAAACGCTCGATTTGAATGAGAATGAAGCATTCGGCAATTGTATAATTTTTTTTATTTTCATTTTGCCATGACAAAGAAGTCATTATATTCTATTCAGATGGCAAATAGTGCATAGTAATACATTTTTTATGTTTATATATACAGATTTTGTAAGATTTCGGTTATCTGCCTCAACGTGTAAGGCATGAGTAATTTGGTGCGTCTCTTGATACTGGAAATCATTCCCAAATGTTACCTAAAGCAATAATGCTTGTAGAATTATTTACATAATGCTATTAATAATGTCACCGAGAATGGAGTTTATAAACATAAGCGGAGTCGCACATATGACAATTCGGCATATATTTCAGACAAGCAATTCCGAAAGGATGTTGCTTTTAAGATTGTAGGTACATGGAATCTTCATGGAATTGTTCAATCAAAAAAATTATGTATAAATAGTAAAAAATTTTAATGCGTTTGTAAATTAAAAAACTTAATTTTATTTTTATGAAAATTAGAATAATTGATTCTATAATATGTAACGTGATGATATAATATATTATCCCGATGCATCGTATCTCTGATAATTGAATTGGGAAAAATATAGTGTGCATCATGGCATGAGCTCGTACACGAGTGTGCTTCTCGAATCGTGGCCGGTCCATGGTCGTGCAGATTAATTCTGTGAATCGCGATCAATATTCCGCCTACTTTGACGGATTAAATTAAATCCTCCCCCTCGAATAAATCACGTTCTCGGCGAATATCGACGAAATTGGCGCATATAGTATACACCGCATAAGCTTAATGATAATAAGTCGCCAATGGGTGGGTGATTTTTGGCGGACGGCGTGTTTTTTCGGGGACGAAGTTAATTTGTTTGCCTAAACGACGTGACGAATTCAGAATGTACGATCTCAGTTTATTTCATCGTCGCGCATTTCAGCCATGTGCACAAATCCTGTTCTCGTTTAGAAATTTTAATTGATATATCTGCACTTTTTGCAGAGAAAAAAAGAGAGAAAGAGAGAGAAAGGAGGAGGAGGGGGGAGAAAAGAGAGAAGCTCTAAAAATTGTCAATAATTATTTTATTAGAAACTTATAAACTTTTATCTACAAATTTGAATTATATAAATACATATGCAATTAATAGCATAAAATAGATTTTAGATAACATAAAGTAGATTTAATAATATCCCGAATAATCATAAATTAGAAAGATAGCATGGCAAATTGAAAGTCAAATAAGAAGGGAATCGAACCTGGATCTCCTGTTTACTGGGCAGGCATCTTATCCCTTCGACTACCGAGGCATGTGATGATATTTATCGCAAATAACGTGTTTAGAATAATACGTCAACAATACAATGATACACATATATACGTATATGTATATATATATATATATATATATATATATATATATGTATTGTGGCGGCTTGGTGTTGGAGGAGCGTTGTCCACGATATGTAGAATTTTGGTGACGGAAAAAAGATGTTGGCCGCGGTGGGATTCGAACCTAGGTCCTCAGGTGTATGAGTCTCGAGCGCTACCACTGCGCCATGCGGGCCACGGTTCTTTTTCGTGTATGTTTCTGCTAGGTATTAGTTGTGTGAGCGGGGGACCGCCACAGTATATTACAATATACATATATACATGTATTCTCTCAAATCTCCACGACCGGTAAGGTTTTGTGGCGAGAGATTTAATTAATAATATAATGTTACATAAAAATAGACGTTTCGGCTCACATTTGAGCCATTTTCAGTATAAACTTTCGAATAATACCCATGTATGGTTTTAGTACAAAATTTTACTTCCGAATAATTTTTTCGCATTTATATTTTATAGATCAAACGAACTTACCAAGTGAAGTTTGATCATAATTATGCCGATGGTCTCGTCCGGATGGAAAGATAAATGTAATACTGCGCCTGCGCACGTTCAGCCAACAGAATTAAAAAATCCCCAGTTTAGGGGAAGAATTTTTCCCGCGTACCGGCGCCGCTTGCATGGCGGGGACGCGGCCATCTTCATAATTTAAAATCCTCGGACGAGTCCTCAAGAAAAAAACTTATGATTCTGGGAGGGAAAGGGAGAGAAAGTCCATCCGGACAAGACCATCGGCATAATTATGATCGAACTTTACTTGGTAAGTTCATTTGATCTATAAATTATACCTTAGGTCTCGTCCGGATGGAAAGATAAATGTAGATGTTCAGAACCTGATTCGTCCGTATGTTCGTCTTAAAAATCTCAGCCGCTAGAATATAATGGCTCCTTTATTAAAATATTAAAATTTTTAAATGAATATGAGCGTAACATAGCCATGAACGTAAAATAAACATATCTGATAACACATCGTAACAAACATAAAATACGTGTTAAAGAGAAAGGAGTAATTGAAAATAAAAGTTTACGTTGTCTCCTAGTTTACAGATAAAACTGCCTTAACAAATGCGTTTTCGTTTACAAATTGTCTGTTGTAAAAATTCGCGAAAACTTAGGATTCGCCAGACCATCCGGTCGCTCGCTTAATCAGGTCTATTGAGGTCCTTTTCGGGCCGCGAGCGATGTCGAAGCGTGTCACATGCTATGTGCGGAGAAGATATCGCTAACTCCGCAGTCTAGGGCATTTCTAATCCAACGACTAATCGTTTGTGATCCCACCGCCGTATGTGGACGTTTGAGAGTGATGAAGAAGTGATCACAAAAAGGCGGGCGAATATCCCGAGTCCGCGCTAAATAATGCGAAATTAACGTTACGAGACACAGACTGTTGTGCCCTTCGAAGCAGGGAAAGGACAAGAGCGATTGTGCTCGACCCGGGGCCGAGGTCTTAAGGCGGTTCGGGACGCAAATGGAAACCCTCTCGGCAGTAAGCGATATTTGAGAAATGCGAATAGCTGCTAGCATTTGGCAGCGTTAACCCGATGCTAAAGCTAATAACAGCGCTAGCTTTTTAGAGAGCGCTTCAATCGACAAATCTTCATGTGGGAAAAGGGCGGCGAGTTTCGCTACTACCGGAGCAGGGTCTCAAATATAGTCATAGCGCGAGCGGGACGGCTTCAAGACACTGACGCCCCTGCAGACCCGTTTTACAAGCGGGTCCGATTGCGTTTGGAGAAATAAGTGAGATCGCCGATCTGGTTGCACTAAGTGAGGCGTACGAGCCTGTATGCACCAGATTCGATAGGAAGTGAAGCATGTCCCTGGTTTCTGGTGTAAAAGGTGAACGATGCTGTTGTTGACAAAAGTCACCAGGAACGCAGGGGGCCTGAGTATTGCCGGATTGTAGATGGTGCGAGCGACGCTAGGATGGTGTCAATGGCCGACTGCGGGACATCTCTGGCCTCAAAAGCTTGTCCGATAATCTCCCTCACCCCCGGGGAAAGGGATCTGGCAGCTGGGTAGTGTAACCTAAAAGGAGAAGATAGTAAGTCCTCCGCCGAGTTCAAGATGATTGGTCTAGATATCAAAAGACGTTTGAAGAGGGGATACCAAAATTGTGACGGCCACCATAGAATGACCACAATCCCTTCCGCTCCATCGTTAATGATTTTACGCAGAACTCGAGGAAGTACGATGAAAGGAGGAAAGGCGTAGAAGTAAAATTCTCCCCAGTCCAGCGTAAACGCATCGATAGCGAAGGACCCCGGATCCGGAATCCAGGAGACGAAAGAGCGACATTTTGCGTTGATATTAGAGGCAAAAAGATCAACATCGAAGGGGCTGAACTCCGTGTTTATTATTTGAAAAGCCTCTCTAGATAAAGACCATTCGGTGTCCGCATCTAGGCGACGAGATTCCTCGTCTGCTATGAGATTCTCAGCAGAGGCGACATAGGAGACGAACAACCAGATATTTCTAGCCTCGCACCACTGCCAGATAGTTTTTGAGAGGGATGATAATAAGGGGTATTTGATAGAGCCGAAACGGTTGATATAAGAAACTGCCGTGGTGTTGTCAATCCTTAGAAGGATTTCACAGTCGCGGAGATCGGATGCGAAACATTTGAGTCCTTAGAATGTGGCCTTGAGTTCTAGGACATTGATGTGATGAGCTCTTTCTTCATTAGATCACCAGTCATGAGATTGATCTGAAATAATGGATGCACCCCAGCCCGTAAGAGAGACATCAGAGAAAATCTCGCACGCGAAACGGCCTGTGACCTGAATGACGTTTGATTGGCTCTGGTCGGCCAGGACTCTAAGCCACCACTGAAAATCTTCATTGAGCTCTGAAGAGATAAACATCTTAGCTTTAAAATCGTTATTAGCCTTCTCGAGGGCAAGAAACTTTTGTCTTTCAAAAGCTTTGGTATAAAGTAAGCCATATTTAACAGCGGGACAGACAGAGACGAGGGAACCGATCATGCTCGCAAGTTCCTGAATCGAACAGTAAGATTTTGTTGAAAAATATGTTGAAACTATAGAGAATAATTTGGCGCGGCGAGGTCCTGGGATCGATATTGACTGCGACTCTGAATCAAATAAAAAACTCAGATATTTGCGTTATCGAGCGGATTCCAGTTCGGATTTTTTAAAGTTAATGATAAAATCCAGTGCTGATAGGGTGCTAATGTGCGCCTGTATATTACGACGACAGGTCGCTTTCGAACGAGCTAGAAGAAGAAAATCGTCTAAATATAATACAGATCGTAACCCCTGGTTACGCGAAGAGACGCGATGACTGGAGTACCGGTCGTGGGGATTCGAGAAAGATATACATATACATGTATATATATTGTGATATATGTGTGTGTGTGTGTGTGTGTGTGTGTGTGTGTGTGTGTGTGTGTGTGTATCATTGTATTATTGATGTGTTACTCTAAACACGTTATTTGCAATAAATATCATCACATGCCTCGGTAGTCGAAGGGATAAGATGCCTGCCCGGTAAGAGGAGATCCAGGTTCGATTCGTGGCTGAGGTGATATTTTTTCGCAAAAATGATTACGAGTTTTTCACGACTGGTTCGTGGTCGGGCCGCGCCGTGAAGTAACCTCTTGCCACTGGAATCTGAGGGTATTTCCTGTGCGAGGGGTGGATTGGTACTAATAGATAGGCGTCCTCTAAATCAATGGAGGCCATTTCGACATTGGGAAGCATGAGTCGTACCACGGTTCGCCAATCTTCTAATTTAAAATGCAGGGAAGGATGTAGGTATTGAGATCCTTCAAATTTAAAATGAAACACCTGTCCCCTGATGATTTCTCAACTAGGAAGAAGGACAAGAGAAAATGATCTGCTGAGGGTTGAACGATGTGAATAGCCCTTTTCTCCAAGAACTGCTCGATTTCCGCTTTACAGTGGAGAGAAGTCTTGGCAGAAAATGCTGTTTCTCTAAGAAGAGGGCGTGGCGATGGTAAGGAGGCAAAAGGAAATCTTGTATCCTCGAATCGCGCTCAAGACCTCAGTGTCCCCTGTTAGGGGACACCCAATTATGTGAAAAACTCGCAGTTCTTACCCGGTCTAGCGATGGTGAGAGCGGGAGCGTGAGGCCGATCTCTGAGATCGGTTCCTTAGGAAGTGGGCTCCTGCCCGACGATTCAGTTGATTCCGCTGACGAACAGAGGCTTTCGCGTTTCCCGGAAGTACCTGTTTCCGCATTGGTTGGTTCCTCAATTGTTGTGGCATCGTCTTGGGGACCACCGGGACGGTTCGAACAAGGCTCCGTGCCACCTTCTCACAGGCCTGCGCATCCTTGACCTCTTCGGCAAACGATGAACCGAAAAGCCATTCGTCAATCGGTGTTAGATCAGCGGTGGATTTTCCTAGCATATTCAAGGCCGGTTTTATAAACGCCCGCTAGGGACAGTCTATATTGATGATCAGCTATGAGCTGGATGCCCTCAGCGATCTGACTTAGTGCCGCCTTCCCTTCTGCTGGCAACGAAGAGGTCACCTCGGGCTTCGTAAGACAAGAGAGTCCAGTGCCCAACGCGTTGAGAGCGGCTGCAACCTGGGTTTGGGCCAGAGCTTGATATTCGTCCCTCTTAGACACATTAAGGAAGCTTTCAGAGCAGGGAGCAGCAATCTATTAAGTTTAGGAGGACTTAAAACAGAAAGTTCCTCCTTGACGCCAAGCTTCGACATCAGCTGGGCGCAATTCTTCGTGCAGGCCAGAGCGGACAGTGGTTGGCAAAGTCAAAGATGGTCCGATCCCAGGGAAAATTGTCCAGGGAACGGAACAGCTAATCGACAAATGATGTCCTCTCGTTTGTTTCAATATCTGAAGTTGCGAAGCTGACCCGGCAACCTTCGAGATCTGACTCTAATGAGAACACAGAAGAAGAGGGGAAATGTGAATTTTGGTGCCGCGGAAGAGCCGTCGGTTAGTCCCCCTCTTTGCTAATTTTAATGAAAAAAGGGTCGACAAGGGGGCCTACCTGGTTCGGTGCCCCGGCTCTCGAGAGCCGTCGGCTCCTCCTGTGGCTGTGATGCGGGAGAGCGCGAGGAGCGTCTCCTAACCTAACCTCACTTTCCAACGAGGATAACCTCTGGCCCTGTTCCTGGATCATCGCCCGAATCTCTCTTAAGAGCGCTGAATCTCCGAGCGTGGCAGAAGACTTCGACGAACCTCTCCGTGGATGGTCTTCGGAGGAGGATCGCGAGCGCCTATATGAATGTGAATGAGAACGTGAACGCGATCTGTCGCGTTTACTCACGTGTTTATGAGAGCGTTTCTTGTGACGCCTGTGACTCCTGGCACTTGAACGACTTCGGTGATGTGAATCTGCCATTCGAAATCCGAAGAAAAAACGAGAATAATATGAAAACGGAAAAGATCAAAAGATGAATACGTTGGCTGTCGCGAACAGAAACACAATGAAGATGGCCGCGCCCCCGCCATGCAAGCGGCGCCGGTACGCGGGAAAAGTTTCTTTTCCTAAACTGGGGATTTTTTAATTCTGTTGGCTGAACGTGCGCAAGCGCAGTATTACATTTATCTTTCTATCCAGAGACCTAAGGCATAAATATCATATATATTTACATATATTTTGATTTTGCTAAGTATAAAATATCAGCAATAAGTGAAATGTAGCGTCGATATTTGGATATTTATAACGTAATGAATAATCGGATGTTAAACCGATCGATCAAACAATTATAAGTAACAATAACTTGACAGAAACACATATGCGACTTCAATATCAATCTGTGTGCAAATGTAATACCGAAATTGCATAGTGTCCATTTAATTTGCTATTCTGCTTTTCTAATGAAACGGGATACTGTTAATGAGATTCTAATTACTTGAAAACTTACTCGCAATAGTATTAATAAATATTAATGTAAATATTTGTTAAATTTCAATTTTAAATACCCTATTCTAAATTATATATCTTTAATATATCACATCTGAAACCGCAATTGCACTGGAAATCATCATAACGCGGACGGGCGACTTCATGACATCAGTATAATCTAATAGCATCAGGTATAATACAAATACAATACAAATAGCATTAGGTTTTTGCGAGAATAAATTCCGATTCGCATTATTTCGAAAAAAAAAAATAAAAAATATTCTAAAATATTGTCGTTCTTGCTTTGAAAAATGACTCTCCAGATTTTATTGTTCACAGTGAAGTGGCTTGTCGTAGTTTATGATTATTCATGCGGAGATTGGCCTGACCCGAAGAATTGTTTTTTCGCTTTCAGAAAACTTAATTTGATGATTTCTCGGTCGCGCGCCTTTATCCGTCCGTCGAACTTTCCCTTAATCTGACTTCATCCCGCTCTAGTAATCTGGGTCTCGAGTGGTGGTTGAGCCTCGCTCTTCGCTCTTCCGGCCTATCCCACTGCTACGGCTGCCTGGCTTATCCTGATCGAAAACACATCCAGGAATCTTCGTTACGGCACGTTCGTTGTGTTCACTTTTCTTCGAAGAATATTTGTCGTTGCGACTCTTGTCGCAGAAAAAAGTCGATCTTTCCACGATAATCGAAAACTAGTTCAACAGAATGCAATGAAAGCAGTTTTTTCCTTTCTAGAATATTAAGAGTAGCAGATAAGGCATGATTTGCTTTCTGAACGATCAGCTGACAAAATTCTTTTCTTGATTGTTATTAACCGATTATTGTATTCTTATGTATTCTTATGTAACGTATAATGCTTATAAATTTATTTAAATTGGATTAATTTATATATTTAAAAAAATATTTTGGATGCTATTCGTAATAATCAATTCAACAAAATTTTTAACAACTTGACATTTTATCACGAATGATTTTTTGTCTGGCGTGTCATTCGAAATCTTTGTGTAACCATTCTGCTACAAAATTAAAAGAAAAAAAGAAAAAAGAAATAAAAAGAAAGCCGTAATCTTATATTTTTTTCTCTTGAAATGATGGTCATTTTACCGACTCGATTCGTGGTTACCACACGTACTCTTAATTCGGCTTTATTATGTCGTTGTATCGAATCTATATTCAATAAAATTGCGAACTGACTTCTGAGTTTGAAAAACAACTTTTGATATTTGCCTTTGTGGTAATCGTTTGATTGGCCTTATGCTACCGGCCTGATAGCCGACATGAGCATACCTTCATCTTAATCTACAATCGACTATTACTACATAGACACGCCACACCAACCGCCACGGTGATATTGTTTGTCTTAAAATTCCGAATTTTATCTAATTTTTTGTTTTTTTCTTCCTGAAGATTGCTCAATATAAAGTCGAAACGTTCGAACTATGACCACATTTAATGTTATATTAAGGAATTTGTTTACAATGCAGTAAGTATTGTTTTTAATAAGTTACTACGCATTAATAACCGCGTTTTGACTCTTAGCGCCTTTATTCACTATTATTGTAATTCAAGAATCAATTAGATTTAGAATTTGTCAATTCTTTTGTATTTTTAATAAAGTTTATTTTTGGTTTTTTAATTTTTTTTTAAGAGAGCGGATGATTTTTTATACATATCACTAAGAATGCCATGGGTCATCCTTGTTCTTTTATTAAAACATCTCATTTTTCTAAGAATTTCTATATTTCTCATAATTTCATGTAATATAAAATTCTTTCTCTCGTTTATATTAAATTAGAATGATTGGATACAGTTTGCGTTATTATATTTCTGTATCGAAGAAAAAACTTTATATATATATAGTGCGCGCGCGCGCCACACACACACACACACACACACACACACACACACATTTATATGTATATACATATATATATAAAATTCTTTTATAAGAAGAAATAATTAAAATTAATGCAGAATATAATATTAAAATTTTATTTTTTATTCTAGAAGTGTATTTTTCTCTCATATAAAAAACATTTCAAATCCACTCTTTATTGCATGATAAGGGTGAGTAAAAGTTTAAAAGTAATCTTGCTTAACACATCGTATTGTGAGACTTGTCATTATTCCAGTAACCCTCTTCCGAAGCTCGTTCGTCTTCTCTCCCTACTTTCGACGAATATTATCGGACAGTTGCAGTCAAAGTTTGAGGTATCGATCACGCCACGTGAACTGCGCGTATAGGGATTATATAACACCATAGCATTGGCCCTCGGTAGCAATAATCTTAAGTGATAAGAGCCGGTTTCTTTTCTTTTTACGCGCGCGAATAAGTTCAACTCTAAATTCGTTCGTTCGTTGCAGAATATATTATTACGTGACGATACAATGACATTGCGACTTGAACATTGCTTTCGTCGGCGTCTGATTTCAATCGAAGCGCGCTGACTGTGCTTTTCCGTAATGGAAATAATTTCGATGCGGATAGATTTCCGTCCTCTTCTATCCTGTCTTTCATCCCCAAGATTCTGCTACAGAAACAACACGAGGCCTTCGGATATCTCTGCCAAATCTCGTTTCCTTCATCATGATCGATACTCGTACTGTGCGTTACATATCTGTTCAAGTACATGAATTTTTGTTATGAATTTTTTCATTTCTTGCGAGAATCACTTCTCGCATTAGAGATTCTTGGCATTGCTCTTTCTCATTACATTCAAACCGAAATCTAAATCTCATTTATCTTGTTGAAAGTTGAAGTCGAAAGTTCGCCGGGATATATGAGAAAAAAATATATTTTGCTAGATAAAAAATGAGATTTTAATATTATACATTTTGCATTAGTTTTAATTAATTTTCTCGAAGAAAAGTTTTGTAAAATTTTTGTAGACAACAGTAGTTTTATTTATGTAATTTTGTTTCCGAATCTATTTTCCGAAAATGTTTGAATAACTATATGAATACATATAAATATAGAACTGTCACTATATTTATACTATACTTGTTCTCATTGTAATAAAAGTTTAGAAATCCTGCAAACAAGAAAAGAAACCGGGACGGAAGTATCGATCAGAATCATATGGAATGAAACGCAATGTGATAGCACTTTGGCACTTAGTCACAAAAATGTTATGGATGTTCTGACGTTTATCTTGAAAACGGACGAGAGACTCTTTTCCAATGCTTACCCTGTCGATTGGACGTCGCGGAACATGACAATGATTACACGCTCGAACAACATTAAAGTGACACCGTAATACCATTACATAGTGCATCGATAGATCTACTCGACGTCGATCATCATTAAAAGCTCTCTTTGCTTCGAACTAATGACATAAGTTGAACTATAGTCGTAAACATTAAAAAAGCCCGAACATTGCAATAATTAAATGTAAACGAGAAATTTTATTTTATATTCTTTTATCTATCATTGTTATTTTCTTTTCGGTTGTAAGATCCTATGTAACTTGTTGTTATTATTGTTAAAAGCGTAATTCTGCATATACGTAGATAGTTATCTAAACAAGATGCGAAGAACGATGCATCATGAAAGAAATATCAGACCTGATATTCTTGACATCCTCAAAGGTATTTTGGTATCCTAATATCCTCAAAGAAACTCACAAATGCGTTCCATAACGTTGCCGTCAAATCTAGTTTTAGTAACTTTTTACTGGATTAGTAACTTTTCGAGATCTCCCACGGGAATACTGTAAAATGTAGCGGTATTACGCTAACGATTAAGCCAGACTCGAGTATTTAGATGTTCACATTCCTATTTGTTTTATTCCGATGGGCAATCGCCTTCGGGATTCGGGACGAAGCTCTGACACCTTCTCTCAATATGTCTTGAAATATCATCATCGAAAAAATTTCCTATAATCGCGTTACGAACATGTAGATGCGAAGGTGTCTTGATGCCTTGCCCTTTAAGTATATTGTTTGAAAATTCAACATGATAAATTTCATTTCTATCGATATTCGATATTTTGTCTCATGATTCGCAAAAGGATGTTTTTTATTATTCTACATTTTTTTTATACTTTATCTACATTATTTTTATACTTTATCTACATTATCTACATATAAATTTATTTATATATATATATATATATATATATATATATATATATTTTAAATCTCATTTGCTGCATTTAATGAATTTTATTTAATTATTTTTAATATAGAACGATCGAATAGTACAATGGATCTTATAATAAGTATAATCGTGGATAATAAACATAAATCTAATAAATATATAATTTAAATATATAATAATTTCATATAAATATAATAGATATAATTAGTTTTTGAAAATGAATGAAAGATACGAATAGTAACATTGCAAACGTTTGGTATTCACACGTGATAATTCTTCACGCAAAGTGGATCCTCCATGCGCGTGCTGGCTGATTGCCAGATGGAGATTCGCCTCGGGGTAGAATGCGGAACGGATGTTGCCTGGATGATTAATGTGATGGTGCGCGTATTGACACTGGCTGGCCGCGCCATGTTTAATGTATCTGTTATCTTTTCGATTTTGAATTTGTTTGCATCTGGCATTGCAAAAAGTAATTATTATCGCACATTAGCGTTAAACTTTTATCTTTTTAATTATCTTTATTAAATTTAGACTTAGATTTAAATTTAGATTTAGAAACATGATAAAACATTAAATATGCCTATCTTTAATTAAATCGATTGATAATTGCTGAGATTACTAAATATACAGAACAATCACAGCTAGTGGAGTAAGAGATCTTTAATCGAACATTGGATCTCATAATTCTCAAAAATCTATGGATCAAGTTAATATGCGTGCCATTCTGCTTTTGTTTTTTTTTCTTCGACATGAATATTTATGAAGATCATGCTTATTTATGAGCTTTCTGCATGAATAATGAAATATAAAAATTTTTATCAGTGTCTACACTGATTTTGCACCGATACCTCATAATGAATTTTGAAACTTTAATTTTAATTATTTACTTAAGATCATATGTCGCGTGTGTATACGCGTATTTTCTATCTACTAAGTCATACTTAATTATTAACATTTCTCATCGTGTTTTAAAAATCTGAATCAAATACAATTTTACAAACGACATTATAAAGATATAGATTCTTTTCCTGATTGATAAATGTGCTGAGACGGTTCAGATGAATTCTGATCTTAGAGCCATAAATGTGCAAGATAGTCTAATTAACTGAAACTTGCTGCAGGAAGATCTTCCTCTGGCTAATAACTTTTTTCTTAGGCTAATTTCCGTGGAAATTGTGAGAAGGGAGGAAGAAAATGAAAGAAATATTATTTATGACAGTGCAATCTACTTTATTCTCGAAAGCGATTAGATTTTATTCGAGGAAGGGAGATATGTTCTGTCCTTCCTTTCATATTCCGATATTCCGATTTGCGATTTTGTATCTTCGTTCCCTTTATTTTTTTTATCGCAGGACATTGCATTTGTGCGTAAAACCAGAACAAAGATAAAATAGACAGAAAGGAAGATTATCGACGTCCCCCCTCCCCTCCCTGTAGCAATTCGAATGCGGAATCATGAGCCTGTCTCTTTTCTTTCTCACCACTCTCGTTTTCCTTTTCTCTTTTTCCAATTCAAAATCGAACTTTCCGATATCCATGATATCCACAATAAGCGCCGATATTAAATACAGTTATGTCTCATTGCCTTTGGCTTGCGGGAGGTGGGTGATATATTTTACGTTAAAGGACACAATTAAATATATATACATATATATTTGCGAATAAAACGGGGTAACCACCGTTTCCCCCAACGATTCTTCAACGACTCTCTCAAAGCCTCTTCCAATTGTTTTAGCTTTTTTGTTGCTATGGCAAATCGATTTTTATGATGCAAACCGTAAATTTTCTTTAATTCACTACGATTCTCTACTCTTATTCTCACGATGCGCAATGAGAAGTTATGTAAATCTTTCGATTCGAAAGATCCCATTTCTTAATAATATCTACGAAACATTAACAAAAAACTCATTTAATTCATAGATAACTGACAATACTGAGATTTTTGTAAAACAACTTGTTTTAGTTCCAAACATTTTGTATATTTTACAGTTTTGTAGAGAACTCATTTCCCACGCTGAGAATTTTCTCCAAGATTCTCCGCCTTAGATATTCTAATTTTAGTATTAGCGACGATAAGACCGGAAAATTGTCGTCAAATTGCAAGCAAGCGTTAGGAAGCGCTTGGTAGAAATGTTATTATAACGTCTGTGATACACATGTTTCGTCCGTAGTAAAACATTTCCACCTTATGCACCAGAGAAATGGACCATAAAGAATGGATAATAAGATCGCTGTAATGAATAACAACGAGTACGGTGCAAGTATTTATCGTCCGGCAGTCGCGAAAAGCAATTTCTCAAGCGCGGCCGCGCTTGTCGTTGTGCACGTTGTCACCCGAAATCTACATGTTCCATCCGTCTCATGCGATTATCATGCGCTGGAGGATCGTCCGCGCTAATTGCGGTGACCTATCAGACTTTAACTGAAACATCCTCTATAGATGTTTAGTTGAAAAGATATAGGTAATACGCATGCGCATACATCTCGCTGAACTCGCCGATCACACGTTGTTTGTATATCCGAAGAAATTGTAAGATATCACGTGAAACGTAATGCAACTGATAATGAAATAGACAAGAATTAGGCTCCAAGAATTAAATAAAAATCAGAAACGGGTAATGCCAATTCAGAACTGACATAAGTTATTAGCATGCATAATAGAAATTGTAATATAAATGTTTCGGTCCTAAAGTTTAGATTGAATCTTGGGACCGAAATTCTATTAATTCTATTAAATTTCTATTAATTTTGTTTATAAATATACATGCTTGTATACATGATCTTTAGTACTATTTATCTTATATCTTTAGTAATATTATATATATATCTATATATATATCTATATATCTTTAGTAATATTATAAATTGAATAACTTTAAAATACAATGTTTTAGGACTTGACGTTGGTTATTCTTCTTAGTCGATGTATAACTAATGTTTCTCAAATTAAGTATGTCCAAGATTAAATTGAATAATTTCTTAACAAAATTATTTATGTTCTCTCATTTTCCAATTATGTTATAAGATCAGAATATTTAGAATTGTTCATATCAGACTCATTGTGTTGCATGTGTAAGTTTATTTCACATTGCTTAATGATATTTATGATATTTAGAAATTTGAAATTATTTCAGCCTATGCTTATTTGACTCACGATAAAATATATGTTAGTCATCTAATTCAATTTAATCTCAGACATATTTAATTTGGAGAAACAATTTACATTTACATCTCACATATCTTCTTACGATTAATAAGAAGAGTAATAAATCTAAGCATCATATTTTAAAACATTGTAATATTAAGTTATTCGATTTATAATATTGTATATACTAAGGATGGTCTTCGGGATCAAAACTTTTCAATTTTTGTTAATTTTGTTTAAATTTTAATACATGTTTATATACACACTAATAACTTGTGTCTAAATTGACATTATCCGTTTTTGATTTTGATATAATGCAATTTGAATTAGAAAATATAAATACCCAATCGCGCATAATTAATCTCGGATAAAATAATTTTTATCCGTTTTATCATCGTAATTTTAATTAAAAATTTATTAATTAATTTAAAATTAATTTAAATCAATCGGCTAGAAAATAAAAAACCTCAGAGAGAAATAAAAATTAGTACATACGATAATTTACAGTGCGAATAATAAATGCTAAAAATTGAAAAGTTGTGGCGAATCGTTATTGTCATTCGAAACGTAACTTGATGCGGGATGTTGTGCTTACAAAGAGACAAGGGATGAAAGTGGGTTTTCAAGAAAGACAAACGATCTCGAGAGCAACTGCACGGCAGTTTTGAAACATCTCGAATGATCACGCCGAGGAAGAGAGAAAGAGATAAGATATACTGTCTTTCTCTTCAGCGCTCTCCCCTTCACTGCTGTCCCATTTCGAGAAGCCTCACGCACGAAATTTTACACGTATAATCACTAATTAATATTCGATGGCTGTGCGCGCCCGTCGAATCCGCCAGCGATGATGACTGGTTCTCTCGTCCTTGAATGGCTATCAATTGAATAATATCTCTCGTAGCGTGAATGATTATTGATTAGTGATTAATCGCCGAGAATTGAGCAGAATTTTTGTGGCGCGTGACCTTAATTAGTGTTTCATTAGCACGTTCGGGAATTTCCGATATTCCCGATCCCGAATGCGTTTTTCAATAATAAATCCCGACAGCACATCAGTCTGCCATCACAGCCTTCCATCAAATTTTCATCGAAACAACGTCGGCTTCAGAATTGATAAAAAATTTATTACGAAAAACGCAAAATATTTTGATTAATTACGGTATTGAATACGAAAAGAGCAGCAAGAATACGCAAAATATGTTTGTGTGTATGTATGTGTGCATCGAAGGAACAGACAGTGATGAATAAATCAATATGGTTGGACAAAAATTTTAATTAAAATCCAACGATATTTGTCTCAATAATATTTAAATAATTTCATTTTATCAGAGCAGTTTGGCGAAAGAGAAACACAACAATCTTCTATAAAATAGGCAAAATTGAGAGAAGAATTATTATTATGCATAATGCCATGCGGAACCAATAATCAATATATCTTTGTATTGTAAGCGATATCGATATCTATTTAATAGAATAGGGGTAGGCGATCATAATACGATGTAATCTGATCTATATAATTTTATTTAAACACAACAGGGGTACATCTTGAATAGCTATGGAAATATAAAGAACATTTAATAATATATAAAGAATAATAAAGAAAAGAGAAAGTATTTCTTGAAATATTACCAGCCAATTGAGTTTCGAACGTTACGACATATAAATGTTAGATGATAAATTGTTCTTTTGGACAGTTCTTTAGAGCACTTTAGCGCAAAACATTGTCATAAAAATATTATTACCTGATTGCCTGAATGGCAATAAATATTGAGTACCATATAAAAATTTAAGTATTACGTTTTATCTCGAATGGGATTCTTCTTTTTCTTATTTACCGCTATAATAATCATTTAATGTACATAACATGTATGTACATACGTAAGTCATTACGTAAATCGACCATATGTTTATAACAGATGTACGAATGTCGCTTTACACATCTAGTATCAGACCACGCGGGTTAAAGAGTTTAAAAATAAGTATGCGAGAGTCTTGCGCTTGCCAGTACTTTTTTTTTGTCACGCGTTCGTAATCAAATGAAACAAAGTTCAACGATATTGACAGAGTATATTGATTTCGAAATCTTCAGCGTGATCGACGATCATTTGCGCATTTGACAAATTGCTCGACGACTGATTGCTATACTGGCTTGTTATAAAGTCTTTCTAAATAGATGGGGATGTACTCCCATCTATTTCTTTACTTTATCATCATAGTGGCATTTTATCACCCAACGTTTATGTCGTTAAATTCATTATGCGAAACAAAGTAATATGCATGTCGGCATGGTAATAATTCGGAAGTCCCAAAGTCTTCATCGTGAGTAATGGTCACCGAAAGTTCCATGCACTCTGTCGATCTAAACTTTATTTAGTAGGACCAATCGGGACAGAGACTGCACAGATAAGGTCACCATCTACGGAAGGTCGAAACTCGTCAGCAACGAGAAGCTAGAAGTTCTCGCTGTAATGCTGAAACGACGATCTACTTCATGAACTCCGGTGGGATTCGCCGAAGTCCCGTTTAAAGAGTGCGAATATTTTGTCTAATCTCAAAAACAGATCAAATCAATCTTTCGTGGTTTATTTTTTTTTTTCGTGAATCGATGAAATAATAATTTCCACGAACTTTCAACTTTCAAACTCAACTTTACGATCTAAAAGATTATTATTAAGAGATATGTCTACATTTACGCCTCCAAACTTTTTCCCTACGTTTCTTGCGTATATCTTATAAGTTTGACAAGAATTTTTTTAAGGGAACTTTTGAATCAGACACAACTTTTTCATCAATTTTTACAATATGTCTATGTAACGGGAAGCAAATAATGATCTCTATATATCGATTATTTTTCTTTTTACGAAGATATTTTTCGTCTCTTATTCCTTTTTAACTTTCTTCGAACCTACATTGTGAGGGCAAAAGAAAAACAAGAAAGGAGAACAATAGGTGTGGGTTGATTAAATACTGGGTGTCTCGTTTCTTGTATCTTTGAATCTATTATAATGATAATAAATATTGAATAGAGTAAGAAAATTTAGGCATTAATTTTTATCTTAAATGATGTAAAATAATACAAAATTGCATAAATAATTATTTAATAAATTTGATTATTTTATAAGCAAATTGCTTTATCAAATTTGATATACAAAATATCACATAAATAAAATCCAAATCTTAAATTCAATGATGCGAAGTCAAAGCTTCAAAAATGTATGTTTATATAATTAAGAATGTATTATATCTATTTTTATAATTTTTATATTAATGAAAAAATTATGAAAAACTTATAGATTATTCTAAATCGCATTTAAAAATAATATAAAAAAAGTTTAGCGGCGGTTTAGAACCTGCATAAAAAAATATTTGAATGAATAAATAAAAGTGAGCTAATGAAAATGTAATTAAGAAATAATAATAAAAATTTCAATTTTTTTTTGTATTTTAAATATTCAAGATGATTTTATACAAGTACTTTAAGTATTCAAGATAATTTATGTATTCAAGATAATTTATGTAGCAAAACTTTATTGTAATGCAGAGATTAGTTGCTCTGTAAATAAGAATTTTTGTAAATTTTTACTAAAAATACAAACGAAACGAGTGACGGTAAATAAAAGAAAATTTTTATTTACAGAACAATTAATCTCTATCTAATGATGAAACTTCAAATTATTTTAAATATTTAAAGTATTTATATAAAAAAATTGAGATTTGTATTATTTAGCGAATTTTTATTATATTAGCGAATCAAACGAGTCCGCCAGAGGCGGATGAAGTTCGATAATTATACAACGCGTTTCGTTCGAAGATGACTTGTAGTATTGTCGGTTATGCTGAAGTTCACAATGTTTAGAGTGATAATTTTTATTATTTTCGCGTCCTCTAACGACTGTATGTGATACCTTTTTCAACTACATATTGTTTAGAGCGTGTTTATTTCGAGAGTTGATTTTGATTCTGAGTATGGGAAGAAAAAGAATTGTTCTTGGATGGGTTAAGATCACCTTCGAACGAAACGCGTTGTATATTTACGATCGAACTTCATCCGCCCCTGGCGGACTCGTTTGATCGCTAAATTATACTTAACGTTTCGTTCGAAGATGATTACCTGTGTAGATATTTAGAGCATTTACAACTCTCGATATTTATTTTTAGAACTCATACATTTTTATGTCTAATTATAACCCATCTTATAACATTTCATATATACAAAATTATTCATCTAGAAAACTAGAAAAAATTGTTCGAGTAAAAGTATTGTTAGACGTTTGTATTGGTCTATTATAAAACCTCACAAATGTTTGAGAATTTTCCGACCACCCTGCTGTTTTCCTTATAGTATTTATATCCACACCTTTTGTAAAAGCCGCTGACACCGCTGCATGTCTTGTGCTATAAGCAAATTCTTTCACATTCACTCGCTTTTCTTAATAAAGACTTTATCCAATAACCAATTCTCTGCACACTTGCCGGTGCATACCGGTGGACTAATTGTAATAAATAATTTTTTCTATCCATTTCTTAATTTTTCTGTAAGTTTTATGTATTCTAGCAGCGCAGTTGCTACACATGCTAACTCATGCTTTTCTTTGAAGAAGAACGGTAAAACTAAGGATGGTTGAAAAATTCCTGGTTTTGATGTTTTTATTAAATCAAGTATCTTAATTTCTAGTCTTCAAGAATTGATGCAACTATATTATCAATGTTTATCAACTAGACTTGGAGTCTGTGTGCCGTAGCTAAGGCCAACAAGGTCGCTGTTTTTTCAGCTGCTTCTTTTATTTTTAGTTGCGGAATAGGTTTCATTCATTAATAATATCATTATTTCATTAATAATATAATTAAGGACTGAATTAATGTCCCATGTAGTCGAATATTTAGGTCTTGTCTTTTGGTCTTTCTCTGAAGACCTCTTTAAGAAATCTAGATATTAATCTAGATATTAATTTATCTTTTGGTGAAATCATTGAGATAGCTGATCTCGCTGAGTTTAGCGTTCCATAACTTGCTCCATTATTGAATAATACTATTAAAAATTCGATAATATTTGGAGAGCTTGTATCAAACAGTTGAATACTTTTCTGTTTAGTAAACTTGAGCCATTGTTTTATAGGTCCATCATATTGTTTTAGCATTGAAGGCGCTAACGAATTAATCATTAAATCTATTGCTACTGCTGATCATTCTTTGTTTAGAAAACTTTGTCTGATAATGTCCCTGCTATCAATGAGAGTTTCCTGGCTAGTGGATGTGATATCTGTCTGCAAGGCGAAATTAATAAATCAGATGATGGCTCCAATTTTATTCTGAAAGAAGAGATAGGAATAAAGGGTATCAGAGTTGCATTGCCCAGTATGGTACTACTACCGTTTCTGTTGCTTTATCTGTAACAATCTTTCTCAGCATTGATAATATTAAAGAAAACGATGGAAATGCATAAATTTTTCTTTTTCTCAAATAATATAGTAAATAATATAGTAAATACATTCACTTTTGATGCTTCTGGATCTGGAAATCTAAAGCAGAATCTTTCGTATTTTTTGTTTATTCTTGATGCGAATAGGTCTACGGTGAATTGACCAAATTTTTTAAGGCCGTGGGAGATAACTCCCACTCGGTATCAATGTATGAAACCCGAGAAGCAATATCTGCCTTGATATTTTGTTTTGAAAGAATGTATGAGGCATAAACCCATAAGTTTTTTCTCTCGCACCACTGCCATAATTCTTTAGCTAATTCATTAAGAAGTGGAAATTGTATGCCACTAGCTTTATTAACGTAAGCAATTGCAGTAATGTTATCTAATCTTAAAAGAATTTCGCAATTGCTGTAATTTGACGCAAACGATTTCAATGCAAAAAAACGCTGCTAAAAGCTTTAAGTAATTAATGTGACGCTTACTTTCATCAAGATTCCAAAAACCACTAATTCCCTCATAATAATTAGCGCTTTAACTTTCTCTCTTTCTAATCTTTTGCAATATATTGGACCGTATGCGATTGCTGGACAACTAGATATAAGAACACTTAACAGCTGAGCCACATTCCTGATTTTATATGATTTTTCTACTCTAACCTGATTTTATATGATTTTTCTACTCTACCTTTTTATTAATTCTATCTAATGTTTGCTCTTTTTTTCTTATTTATTAACTTTATCTTATAATCTTTTGTGTTCAATATAAAACCTAAATGTACATTTCTAATATGTACATTTCTGTGTAGGAATTAACTAACTCTTGTTATGATTAATTACAAATTCTAAACTTCAATTAGATGTATTGTTCTATTAATATTATTCTGACAATCATTAATGTAATTACCAATGCAAAAAAAAATCGAGATAATATGGACATAAAACCTTCCTGTCTTAATTTATTTAATAATTAATTGGTTTCATAATTTTTGTAAATATGTAAGAACTTGTACATAATCCAAATGGAAAACAAGTAAATTGGTATAATTTCTCATTAAATTTAAATCTTAAATATTTTCTACTAGCCTCCTCTACTGGTACTAGAAAATATGCATCCTTCAAATCTAGAAGCCATAAATGCTTTAGGCGTGATAAAGCTTTTTGCTGACTTAATATCCTTCATTTTAAAGTGAAGGTTCTATAAACCTATTCAAATTTTTTAAATTTAGAATAAAACGGCTGATATCATCTGGCTTGGAAACTAAAAAATATGAGGAAATAAATTGATTTTTACATTTGGTACATTCCTCCACTGCCTTTTTGACCAATAGTTTTTCAATTTCAGTTCTTCAGTTCTTATTTTTATAAATTCTCCAGAAGACCATTCTGGTTCTTTTGGAATGTATAACTGACAAGGAGTTTTTGAAAATTTGATTGAATAACCTCTAATACAACTTAAAACAAATTTATGGGATGTTATTTCCATCCAAGATTTTTGGAAAAACTTTAATCTCCCTGCCTCAAAACTTGCCTCTTCTATTTCTTTGTGGACTTCTGACTCGATGTCCGCTGTGTCGACCGATATGCTATCTGGCTTGTTTTGTACTGCTTCTTGGAATTGAAGCGAATGATTGCCTTCCATTGGTATGTACCCATCTGTTTGGTCTTCACAGGTGAACTTCTTCAGTTTCCCTAGTTTTGAAGTCTTTTAAATAGTTTGATTTTTATGCTATTTACAACCTTATGCTATTTACTCTTTCCATAGATTTGGCTTCTTTTACTTGCTCTGCAAATTTTTCCTCATAAAACCATTGTCCGATTTTGCCACATCTAATATCGGCTTTATAATCTTATCCATTGGTGTGATAAAAGATTTCCTCGTTAATAATTGCTGACAATATACATCTGTTAATAGTTTTCCAGTATCCCATAGGTAATTTAATAGCGTTAATTGATCGATTCCTTCTTCCGGATTATCCAAAAGCAGCTCCTAGAGACTTTATTGCTGAATCTATGCATTTTTGTGTTTCAATTAAATGCTGATCCGCTTAATCGTTATTTCCGTCATTGCTGGAACCACTTCTAAATTTACTTTTGACGGTTCTGAATCATGGATCTCCTTCTCTAGAACTATTTCTTTAGAAGGACATCTTTTTGATTTTTCAGTAATCCTTTCACCACCCACTTCTTCCACGTAGGTTTGATTTCTGGATGCAATTGCATTAATGTTTGTAAAAAAGTGCTAGGATCTTCCCCTAATAGATTCAAAATGTCTTCATCAAGATCCTTGTTTTTTCCCAGATCTGCTTGATTACTATTATCTGAATTCGATTTGTCTTCTGTAATTAACGATATTTCAGTCATTGTGTGTTTATTATGCTGTTTGATTCTCTTTATTGCTTTCATCCAAATTTGTTGCTGTAAACAATAAAAATAAATATAAAAAAGACTGTATTAATGTAATGGTATTTGTATGACAAAGCTTAGATTATTGCTTTATATGAACGTGTTCATATGGAACTATTCATTTTTATTCAAGCTTTTGCCATGTGGGCTATCGCTTTGACAGACTAAATGTTTTACTAAAGCTTATTGCTTTATGTGAACTTGTTCGTATGGAATTGTTCATCTTTATACGAGTCCATGCCATATAGATTATAGCCTTGACATAACAGTATTAAATTATTGCCCTATCTAAGTTGTCCATATGGAACTAAATAAATTCGTGTGGAGTGTACTATCAGAATTATTATTTTTTATTTATGTAAATTGAGCAACGATAGACGTTAGGTTATCTAACTGTTCCTGTATTTTCTTTAGCTTTACATCGCTTCCTCTTCTTTTAAACCTTTCCTTTGAACGAGATCTGGATCTTTTTCTCTTTTTCTCGTTCCCCATCTTTATCAGATAAGATAATAACTGTATTAATAAATTTTTTCTGATCACTTGTAGACTGCGTACTGAAAATCTATAATATACGTGACCTGACCTACATATTTTCAGTACTGGCAGTGAATATCGGAACGCAGTCTTAAAAACGCTACGAGTCCCTCGCACAACGAAAATGATATGAAGGATACGATGTTGAAAAGGGTATCACCACATACAATCGTTAGAAGGCGCGAAAATAATAAAAATTATCACTCTAAACTTCAGCATAATCGACGGTACTACAGGTAATCATCTTTAAACGAAACGCTAAATATAATTATTTCTTAAGTCACTATTAAAGAATATTTCTACTTTATATTCAAATAATTTTTGATTCAAGTTCTAAACCGCCAAATTTTTTGTATTATTTTTAAAAATTCTTTTAAATGGGATCTAGAATAATTCATAATTCTTTCATAAGTAAAAATAAGTATAGTACATTTTTAAATAACAAACATAAGAAAATATCTTATCATAGAGATCATAAGATATCCAGAAATCTTCAATTACAGATCAAATTATACACTATTGTTTTTTCATATTTATTTCATATTTAAAATATTTATTCATTGAAAATTGCAGAGAATAGGAAGCTTTATTTCTAATTATGATCTCAAAATCATCCGGTAATCCTCAGTGAGACGAATTCTGGTCCACGAAAAGATCCGTCAATAATAATGGAATAATAAATAAATCGCTATTTCGTAAATACACGTAAACAATTAGATGATTATACACATACACATACACACATGTTAAATGTGCTCGTGCACGATTGCAGTATCGGTCGATGTGTCATGCCCGCGCCCAGTCGATGTGTCATGCATATGTGTCTCTTTTGTGGGTTTAAGGTGGGAACGACCTACCTCTCGCGAAGTTATCCACCTTATAAGGACGACGTTCCACTTGAGATGACGCTGAATACATATGCAAAAATTGGATTTCGTATATATTATACATTCGCTCGACAATAGATTGAGACTAACTGATAAAATCACGGAACTAATTATTATTTAAATTCTCTATTTAATTATGTAGATATACCGCGTTTTTATTTTAGATATTCGTGAAAGATAAAAAGAATCACGTCTAATGAGATTAGATGCAAATGCGAATGTATGAAATATTGTCAATATATTGTCCGATAGTATGAAACTAGTAGTAGGCGAATTTCGACGGCAGATAATAATAATTGAGTAACATCCGTGTCGTAGGAAGTTCCATCGAGTCGGCGGTCGTTGTTGCGACACATTCGTGTAGAAAATATAATTGTTATATAATTGTGTACGACGTCGGATATAATTACAGCATGAAATTGCTTAATTTATGAACGATGAGAAAAATACGATGAATTCAAAATGGTACAAAACTACAACGTAACACGTAAAGACGTAACACAATAGACATATGTAAAGTAAGTAATGTCGAGTTTGAATTAACGGATATTTACATTTTCGTGACTTAGACATTAAAAGTATAAATATAGAAGATTTTATTTTTTTATAAGAACTTTATTTCTAAACTTATACATTTTTAAGATTTATTTACAAAATTGTTTAAAATAAAATGTTAAAAAATCATGAAGAAAAATAATACAAAATTGAATTTTTTATTAAGATCTTTTTATATTTATTAAATAAATTTATATTGTGATTTTGAAATAATATATAATTTTTAATGCATCTTTCGTTTAATATAATTTTGTTAAGTTTGCTATTTAATATTAACACAAGAAATATATTTGAGTTAAATGTTTCATTCGTTTTACGAGAAGTGCATTATCATAATTCACGTTGTCAGCTCTTAAGAAGGTCTTCAGTTAAAGATGTCAAGGGAACTATGTACGCCCGTTTAGTAAAATCGCTTTTACGATTCTCTACCTGAATTGACATTATGTAAAATTGTATTTAATGGTATTAAATTGGTATTTAATGTAATCTCTTTTCAATGACCAGCGTGTTGTTAGCAGTGAAATCTTATGTCTTCTCATGTTTCTTCTTCGAATTAATAAAAATAAAGTCATTTAAAAGATAAAAGTAAAATTAAATTTTATTTATAATAGAAACTTTCCATTGATTACCATATTCAATAGTCATGTCATTATAAAGGAAACCGAAGTTTATCGGTACAGTTTTCACAATTTTGGCATTAGAACTTACGCAATTGTATTAAAATAATAAAAAATTGTTTTTTAAAATTTGTCTGCCAAAAACGATCTGATATACTTTACTTTTTCATAATAAATGAAATACGAATATATTGCATCATAGCCAGCTTTCTTCGACAGAAGGCATATATATATAAATTGACTATGTAATAAATTTCATTTCATTTAAATCTATAAAATATAAAAACATAGTAATAATGAAAGATAATTGCATTCGCGTAATCTTCAACATGGTCGGCACAACTACACTCATTATAATTGATTAAATAATATTTGTTCTATATATATTTTGAAAAAATATGTACAAAGTAAACGTATTTACTAATCTCAATTTCTATAAACAAATTTATCATTGGCATTGGTAACCGCCGAATTTGCCTTAAATATAGGTCAATTTCACTTTTACATATCTTGATTTCACTTATTTTATTATAAAAAATACCGTTATTATACACATGTCGTACAACAACAGAAAAAAATTTGCTTTAGGTAATAATATGTTATTTAGATTTACTCGCTCACAATTAAGCGTGATGAGATATATAAGAGGAAGGGGGCAGGGAGGGAGATAATATATATTATCGAAGTTTGACGATTTAAATAAGCTTCGATCTATTATATATTTTTTTATATTTCTTAGTATGAGTATTGATAGATTGCATATATATTTATTTATAAATATAATAAATAATAAATTATATAAATAAAATGCACGATATAAATAAAATATAAATTTATAATTTTTTTGATAATCACAAATAAATATTATTTTAGTCACAGTATATTTTTCTAGAATTCTGAGAATAAAAGAATGAGAAAATGTTTTATCAAGATCCAAATTCTATCTCAACAATTCTGCTCGTAATGAAAAATATTAATTTGAAGTTTTAAGATGTTCAGAAATTTATTTGATTTGTTTTGAATTAATTTTTTTTTCTTTTTTATTACAATATTTGTTTCCGATATAAATAAAACTTATAAAAAGGTAATTATGTTATAAAAAAAATATTTTATTATAATTCTTCGAGTTCATTTCTTTTACAATAAATATAAGATAAATGTAATGTTGACTTTTGTCAACGAGATTTGTCCAGATTCCCTCTATTCATTATTATTTTCGTAATATTCAATTATATGTCGTAACTTATGATATGTATGTATTTAAAATATGACATTTATATTAATTAATCTAACCATGCACACTTGCGCAAATTCAATTAGTTATATTTAATAATAATATTATATTTCTTATTAATTGCAATTGCAATTGTAATATTAAGTTATATATAATAAGTTATATATAATAGTTTACAATATATATATATATATATATATATATATATATATATATATATTTAAAATGTGATATAATTAGTATAACCACAAGACGACTTATGCAAATTTCATCAAACTTAAGTGAGAGTGTCTTTTAAAATATTTATTGGATTACTCACACAGCATTATCGAAAGAAAAATCATCACACAAAATTTATCTATTTTGTGAATGCAAGATCGAAAAAATCAATAACTTGAAAAAAAATCTGTATTTATGAAATATATATATCTTTTGAACGGCTTTGTTTTGCATTCATATTTTTCAAAAATATGTTGTTCAAAAGATCGGGTGAAGGAAAAAAAAGAATTCCTTTTGGGATCATTAAGCGACATTCATAGTCGAGATGTCAAATAGACACCAAAAGAAAGACTTGTTTTTGCCGAGTTTCGACGAAAACATACAATTGACTTAATTTTCTGTGTATCACGTTTGTCACGTTCATTCTTTGATGATCGGGTCATTGAAGATCCACTTTCTGCGGTAAAGGAAATCTCGAGAAGTATCTTTCACTTAAATCCCAGAAGATCTATCGAATCATTCCTAAGACAAACATTTACCTCTCCCATACGGTGACTTTCAAAAAGTCGTGCTGTTTTTAACGAAATCTTGGAACTTCTAATTATAGTTGCTATTGGCCTATTTTTACTATTCAAACGAATCGATGGTACGATGCTAAAAGAATTGACGAGAGACATACATATGTTAAATAACAAACAGTTTATAATTAAAATGACTTCTCAAAAAATAATTTAGCTAAAATCCTTGTTCAATTTACACTTGTACGACAGAAAAGTAATCTTTGCTTCATTAAATAGGAATAAAAAGGTGTTTCAATTCAGTCAGCTTAATTAACATGACATTATAACAACGTTTTTGTTCATTTAGTTGGAAGATTTCGTTTTCCCCGATCGACACTCGTTTCCAGACGAGTTCCCGAGCTCCTAAACCGCGACACTCGTGGGAATTTGATGTGCCGGCAGAGACTCATTACGCCATTTATTATGCGAATTACGGGCGCGGGATCGCGACAAACGCGTTTCTCATGCAAATGCGTCGCGAGTAGGCACGTGGAAGCGACGCTTCGCAAACTTCCTTTGCGCGCCGCGAACATGCCCGTCCGGTGTTCATAATCCTCTTACCATCCTCGTATCGTCCGCGTACCGTCTCGTACCGGTCGGCTCTCCGCCGTTTATCTCGCGGCTTTGCGGCGAAAAAGGAGCGCGACAGCTCTCGACTTTCTTGCGATACGAAAGTTCCGGTTCGGTTATGGCAGACCGATGCGAATGCAATCTTTCATTTCTTGTGTCAAGTACAGAACGAGAAAAATTATTTCTCATACAGTGAGACTTGATATAAATGAATGCGGTAACCAATTTCCGCTGCTGGTTACAAAACGATATGAGATGTAGTTTTCATATTTTTTTTTTTCAAAAATGAAAACTATTTTTTCATTAATTCGATAAATAGTTTATTTTTCTTTATAGAAGAATCAATGATAGTCAGTGTGATTATAACATCGCAAAATTTTCAAAATTATATAGCTCTTTAAACTAGATTAATAAATTAAAATATTAAATTATTTTATTTAAAGTTTATAATTATCGCATATATCGCAATTATTTTAATATAATGAGATAATGTCACGTATTTTAATAAAATATTTTTTACGATATTTTTTCAATATGGTGGTGAAAGCCAAATTTTTTATTGCCATATATATATATATATATATATATATCTATGCTTAAAACAGAAAATGATTAAAAATTACAGTTATCTTTGATAATAAATAATACTACGATTGCAAATGGGTTAATATAGCGCGAAGAAAATATCTCGAACATTGCTTTTTTAAGTTTTTCAAGTTAATAAAAAAGCGACAGAAATTTCAAAGAGATGCAAAATAAAGAAGTAAAAGCAAGACCGCAAAGCATACAAGATGATTAAAAATCTGCGCGATTCTTGTGCATCAAAGTCAAGTTTTATGATTTCTTTATGCACCTAATTGTCGTTCTAACGACAGATGCATTGTGCAAATTACCAGAAACTCTGCTCGCAATAGCGATCACCTATCTTAAAGCACACGATGGAAACCAAGTTAGCGAGGTGTGAACGAGTAATTTATTTCCACGAGAGGAAATCGCTGCTAATTACGAGCGAAATCGGTCGCCAGGCTTTCATGGTCTCGCTGGCACATCAAAGATCCTTTGTCGTCGGATAAATTCGTTAGAACAATCGTTAGAGCATCCTCATATCCGAGTAGCACTTATAAAATTCAACGAAACGTGTCGTATCGCAAATCGTATGACCGAATTTATAGCAACTATGTGACGATTTGCCTCGAGATAGCGTGCACATTTGTAATTTATTGCGTTTTAATACGAAAGTGATTAAATTCAGACATCAAAAGCCAAATCTTTGAAGGTTAATCTACGATTAAGCGAAAAAGTGAAATGATTGTATAGCTAATAGTGGATCATAATCCACGCGAGCTACTTTTACATATTTAATATCGCAATCGAACACGCATGACTACTAATAATAAGTTTAATTGAACGTAATCTTCATTTATGTGAATAACGATTTCACAATTGCAGAAATCTATTTAAAATTGTATACATCTGAAAATTATATTACATCTAAAGAATTCGTAATGAAAGCAAATGTTGGAAATCTAATAGTGAATATTTAAAAATCATTCAAAATTTATTATTTTTGAAATAATGATGATTTTTTTACGATACATTCAGAAATTCATCGAACAATTAAAGAATCTTTAATCAAACTATGATGTTGATTAAAATATTTGAATTTCCAGTTTGAAACGGAATTATCTCTATTATTTTTTCTCAAAATGTTGTTTCAAATGTTCAGTTTCAAGAATGATCGCAATTATGATAACTTTTCCTTGATATGTCACTCTAAACCTCGACATCTGCGCTATCACCGGGACACGACGTTGTGCCAGCAAATTTATTTCTGCTTCTTGGCTTTCTACGTATTCAAACACTTAGGAGAATTGCATGATATACTTTATCAACATGCATTACTTTAATTTATTAATCAAACTTGAAATTGTTTCTTGTTGCGGTAAACTTATCTCGCAGTTAGTCCTTGATATAATTGTTTCTTAGGTTAAAGAAATATCGTTATTATAACGCATATTAATCATTCCAAAGCGCTGTCAGGGAAATATTTCTTATATCGCTAATATCGCACTTAAAGACGATGGAGTTCATCGAAACTTAAAGCGACAAAGCGCTCTCGTGCTAAAAACTTTGCGAGCGCTTCTTGAAAGGTCGCATAAAAGAAAGTGAAAGAAATTTCTTGTGAATTTTGTATTGCAGTGGATTATAATGGATTTTAAGTAGGCTTTACAAACGTTTGGAATTTATGATTTCCGCTGCCTTTACTTCTATTTCTTTCTCCCAAGTTCGTAGTTTATAAAATCAAACACTTTTAATTGAATGCGAAATCATACCGTGCTTCCAATTTTAAGAACAAAGAAACATGACGCCTAGGTACGTGTAAGTGTGTTTCGAATACGAAAATCGTAAATCAACGTAATTTGAGTGTCAATTAATTAAGGATCGATATCTTGATATCTTACCGCGCAAATAGGGCAATTTTCCGAGTAATTAATGTAGCATGACTGAATCAACAATCTGTGCAAATCACTAATTATAACATTATAAATAGGTACGTAACTTTGAAATTTGATTGGCTATTACGATTTATGATTTTGCTGTATTTTATACAAATTATGACAAATTAAACAAGTAAGTAAGTAATAAACGGGAAAAAAATTATTGTATTCGATAGGTATACATAGTAACTGTAAGAGTAGAAAATTTAAGAATGTATTATCTATGTTTATTTACAATTAAAAAGTTATAAATTGTTCTAGATTACACTTAGAAGTAATGATTGTCAATCATTATTTTTTTATTACATTTCCATTAGAACATATTATTTATTTATTTAAATGATTTCTTATTTGGATCGCCGATTTTTCTAAGTCGGTTTCTAAAATTTTTTGTTTTATTTTTAAATGCAATTTAGAATAATTTGTAAAATTTTCATAATTTTTTCATTGTAAATATAAAAATTATAAAATAATAATATTAACAGATGTAATACATCCTTAAGCGCAACTTGCATTTTTATTTGTATATAAATTGTATATAAGTTGTTCAATTTTTTTTATTACTAAAGAAAAATTTCCAAAATTTACTTGGTAAACAAACAATTTGTTTCTTACTTTTTTCCTATAACGCTCTTCGTATTATATCCATGTATGTCTTTTCTTATGTATTCTTGCTTTTTCTTCATCTCTAAAAAGGAATTTAAAAGGAATTTAAACCTATACTTTTGGATCCACTCGATGACGGCATTCGCCGAACCAGACAGCACTGAGTCGGCAATGACTCAGAGTCATAATCGTTTCGCCAATTCCGTGTAACCACACTGCGGCTGTAATTGAGTGCCGCTGCGGTTGTGCCTCTCTCCCTCTCCACGGTATGGAGTGTGTCTTGTCCTCGTCAATGGCTTGCATTTGCGTTTTTCTCTCTTGCTCACGCCTACTCTCTCACGTGTTTCTCTCTCTCTCTCTCTCTCTCTCTCTCTCTCTCTCTCTCTCTCTCTCTCTCTCCATTCGTTTCTCCCTCCGTAGCCAGTAGAAACCGCTTATCGAACCTCGCCTTACCTGTCTCCTTAATTTCTTGCTTAGTCCGCCACCGCAATTTTTGCGCTCATGCGACTAGGCACTCGTCCGCGATCGGAAGCGCGAGGAAAACGCAGAGGTGCGACTGGACAAAAATTTGTCGTCGCGCGTGTAATGATAAAATGTTCAGCCGGTAGAGCGGAGCTGCGAGATGTGACATGCCGGTTTGGTTATCTCTTGCGTGTTTGTGAGCTCGGAGTCTCGGCTGCCGCGGAAAGTCTGATGCGAATCTGGCAATCCAAAGGGATGAATTCGCGTGGAAAATTGAAATAGCTGGGGAAACAGTGGAAGATGAGCAAGGGGAAAAGAAAATTAATGAATTTCGGAAGTGAAATCGTTTTGCTGGTTTTATTGAGTGTCGCGAAAGTGATATTCAAACTGATTTGATTGATTTAATTTATCTTAATATCGATCGTCTAATCCAGGTAATTTTAGAATCTAATTTTTGGATTAGTCAAATTATTAACTTTAATATATGTATATTGCATCTCGTTGCTGCGAAGTGAAGGCGAACATTGCTGTCACCGAATAAGATTGATTGGAGAAGCTAATAAATAGTTAATAAATCGAAACGTTCCTATTAAATCGGAGCTGCCGAAGAAAATGAGATAGTATCCGATAAAAATCGTTGATTGGTGACAAAGAAATAAAGCCCACTTTAGGAAGAAAATGGAAAGGGAAGGGGACTTGTTCACGTTTAATTTATTCCTTGGATCATCTTTAGGACGATCTTTACGTTGAGCGCTTCCGAAGAACAAGTCTTATCGGAGTGTTGATTAAAATTACAATCTTAATAGGTTCGCGTGCAAGATTTGCATAAACAAAATTTACATTTGCACGCTAATTATTCATTGTTGCTACTGTTAATCTTATCTATCTTCGTTGATACCGAAAATAACTATACAGAACGCATAAAAAATCTTTTGCACTCATTATGTGTAAATTTTATGAGGAACTAAATTGATTTAATTGATATCAAAGTATCTGATTATCGAATTGTTATAGAAATCATTACGTTGTAAGTCTGCTAAAAATAATGACACGTGGTTGGTGATATAATTATTTGAATTTATTTCATATAGAAATTTAGCACCTAAGAGTTTGGTTGCCTGAGGAATTCGCTATGATTCTCTTAATTTGTCGTTTATTAATATGCACTCGGCTTATATTAATGTATTGTAAATTGATTTATTTTTATATAATTTTTATAATTAGGAGAATAATTATAATTAGGAGAAGATCAAAGATAAGATGATACAAGTGACACGAATGTGAGAAAAATTCGTAACGGATTATAGAAGTTATTTTCTTTCGAAAGAATCATGTTTTATCTCGGCTCAACAGAGCCTCACGTGCGGTCGCTTTCATCTGTTCTTCATTCGTGTCTCCGTTTGTTTATCAGCTACGTGGCGTATTATCAGCCACCAGTAATGCCGAGCCACCAATAATGAAACGGCACCTTCGTCAGTTGCCGAAGTGCAGTCTTATCATCTCGCGTCACGTCGCGTTTCGCTCTACCGCTTGTTCGGGAAAAATGAAATCGAGAAGGAAACCGATAAGAAGCAGGGAAAGGAAAATGAGGAAAATCGCTAACTAAGAATGGCTCCTTTTCGTTATCGATTACGATGTATGTGTAATGTAAATTGAATTAGTGCTAGTGGAATATTACGGTGCGACTACACGTATATGGCGATAACAGATGGCCTTGGATTGACTCAGTGTGCTCGTTATCTTGTGAAATTAGCCTCATAGAGTTGTGTCTTTAATAAAGGCTTGATTAGAAGCAGCGGAATTTATTCTAGTGAAGTGCGGAAACACAAGTGTACGACGCGAGCGCGCCACAATTTTACGTTAGAATGGTAGTAAGACATAATGAGAGAAATACCTTACAATCTCTTATATACGGAAAGAATAGTTTTGTTAATAAATCTAAACATTTAACTAAATCTGGAAGTAATTTTGTTGTTCTATTAAAATTATTATATAGAATATTTAAATACAATAATAATACTGCAAAAATTTTTCATCTTCTAACAATCAATTTGTCGTACATAATAATTCTAAAGGCCCAAAATTATTTTCAGATCTGATCAAATTTTTAGATTTAAGCAAAAGTGTTCTTTTCGTATAGTTCTGATCACGATGCTTCATTAAATGCTAATGAATTTTCGCGGAACGCGTAACAAAATGTTTATCCATGCATGTCGCATTTTTCCGATTAATTATATAATCGAAAAGGATTATTGGAAGTATTAGTTATTGTGTACTTTAATTATACGGATTTTACGCTAGCTTATTCAGAGGTGCTCACGGACTGATAATAAATATAAAATTAACACAGATGACATTTTCTCGCGCGATTAATCATAAAATAATGATATGACGGTCGATAGTCATGTACAATAATGGCACAATAAATATAAACATGATAAGTGCGCGTTGCAATGCAATTCTACGCGTTGAGCGAATCTCATGATGAAATTTTCAAGGAGAACCTAAATCAGAGTGAGAGCTTAAAGAGCGTAATGGAATGTCGCGCAGTCGTATGTGTAAATTGTCTAAAATTTCAAACGCTTGATCCGGACGTCGTAACGAAGTAAAAGCGACATTCGTAACATCGATCGCCGCTTATATTTCGAATTCCAGAGACCAGAAACTTTAACCGGTAAACTCAAGCAATATCAACGTGGCAAGAGGGAAATCTCTCGTCGGCTCGCGCCGCATCCTTTGACGTGGATTTTTCCTGGCAAAGTTTCTTCAGTATCTCGTTCACGGCGGAAGGAAAAGTCGAACTAATAAAATCACGATTATCTGTGTCCTCTTCACAACAAGAATTTTCGCGACTGTGTGTTTAAGGGGATGCTAAACTGACGTACGAACTCCGACAAAACGTGCACATCTACACATACATAGATACATTTATGTATACACTCATACATACATTTCTGTACACACATGATGCACATATGAACAAATTTTTGTGATACTCCTCTGATCGTAATAAGTGTCTAAGCCTAATTCTAAGAACTCAATGTTGCTTCTTCATGTAACCTTCTAGTCTAGCAATATCAGTTTTGTAGATACAGTAAAGGTGTTTTGTAGGTACTGTAAAAGTTTCATATAAAGCAAATATTTACGCGACTTGACTTTTGGACGCCATTTTACCAAATGATAAAAAAGATCAAAAAGATTAAAAAATTTTTTTCTTGTTCTTGATACGAAATTTATATACTAAGCATGTATTAATGTATAAACTTTAATTGTGGAAAAGGATTTCCAGATTAATAAAGTTAATGAAAAAATGAGAGCAATACAAAAATTACTGCGTTTTGTCGATAATATAGACAAGTTCAGTATCGCCTTAGGGCGATGCTGGAGATACCGACTGAGTTGATTATTTTCAGACAAGGTAATCTTTTCATTGATTATACAGAATTAAAAATTCTTTTTCAGAATTGAAGTATAGACAATAACGCACCCGCGTCTGTATATTTCATATAAAAGAGGAAAAAAAATTAGAAAATTACAATTTTGTTATCGACTTTTGAGGTTAACTTGTGACAACATTTTATTGTACACAAAAGTTTAGACTTTGAACATATAAACAACACATACTCATCCGGGTCGGAATTACAAGGAAGAATAATACTATGCTTTTAAAAATATGCCAAGCAGTTGTATATAAGAGAATATTTTGCCTGAAAATTTTATGGATATGATGCGTGCCTATATGTATGAGTATATGTATGTATACATAAATGTATCTATGTACGTTTAGATGTGCATGTGAACATTTTCGTCGGAGTTCGCCTCGTCAGTCCAGCGGTCGCCTTAGGTGACCGTAAAAACGGTCGGCTGGATTAAAACGCCGTCCGATCGACGGAATAGGAATGAAAAAAAAGATTCGCTGTTACCAATCAACTGTAATACGCGAGCGATTATTCGACCCGTATGAGGTATCGTACGATTGTCGATAATCCGTAACCTTGACCGACTTTACGATGCGATCGACTCCGTATACGCGACGTAAGAGAAACTTTAATTGATGGAATTATACCCGTGAAACATGTGCGCTAGATCAACTTATCGAGGCAGTTGTGTAAAACAATACGAATTGTGTTGGTAATTATTGAGGTCAAGTAACTTCAAGAGCATCATAAAAATAAGAAAGTAGGAAAACTATTAGGAAAACTATCGACAGTATTAAAGCGTCTTTTGTTAATAATTATTTAATTGAAAAAGTTGTGTTAACAACTTCCTCTTTGAAACGATAAAATTTTTAATTTTCATCACGGAATTAGTTTCTTAAAGATTATGCGTAGCAATAGATTAAATCCTTTAGATAATGATCTGTGTGCAATAAAATATTTTCCATCTCAATATATATATATATATATATATATATATATATATTATATTATATGATTTATATAAACGACGCATGAGATCTGTACAAAAAATTGGCTATATATATATCAAATTTTAATTTAGATTGATAATCTAAATTAAAAGTAATATATAACTAAAAAAATAAAAATAATATTGCATGTTATGTATTTACGGTCTGAGTAAAATGACTTTTTAAATTGAGTCTTTTTACCGCATACGTATAAACGTTGCACGAAACCGCAGATAGCTCTAAAATTAATAAATTCAATTCCACATTAATAGTTGTGTTGATATATGTTGGTATGTGTCAAATTGCAGCTGTTTTAGCTATTCAGTTCTAACCGATTCTATAAAATAGTGCTTGTTAGGTTTTTGCTACGCGCATGCTTTGCTATGGCACTTTTACATGTTTTATACCGATATCCACAAGAAAAAGGTTCGAACAATTACAATCACATTTCATGCATAGTGATTTTAACTCAAATTGAAATGTTCTCAAGCTATACTGATAATTCAATTTTAAAATTGCGTTTTGATAACTTTAGTATCCAAGTATCCAATCTCATAGGCTTGGCACACTAGCAGAACAAATCGTTACGTAATGTATAACGTGTAATTCCATGACATGTCACAATCGCGTGATAACGTATTATCTTCACGGATTCTTGGAAAATATATATTCCTATACTTATTCTTCTGCACTTGTAGACGTAAAGAGACATTTGCAATAAATAGATAAAAGAAAAATACCTAATATCTAAATATCTAATATATTTATCAATCTAAATCAGCAACTTTGTTATGACTAAAACTGCTAAGGTTTCTTTTACTTGGAAGGATAAGTCATATCTTTAATAACAAAGAAGTACAAACGATAATGAAAGTGAAATTAAGTTTGGTATTTTAAACCTATTTAAGACGATGTATTATATAATTCAGTCACAATATTCAAAAATTTTATTTATAACTTTATGTACTGAATAATAAAAGAAATATTTAAAGTTATAAATAAAATTTTTGAATATATATATGAAAATTTAAATTAAAATACACAATTTAATAGTTATATACATATATATAACTGTAAGAAGAATCTGGAAATTTGCTACGAATAGATAGATATTTAAAACAGACTTGATATCAAAGTAACACGCCTGATATAACTTTAAAACTAAAAAGAGACAAACAGAGAGAAGAGGAGGATAACTGTAACATTACGAAATATCAAAAAATCCGTGAATATCGATCTTAAAGGAATTTGGTATAGATATCATTTGCGCGAAACTTATCCGAGCAAGCCGGATTGATCGAATCGTCGCGATTAAGCGCGAGGCAATCTCGACAAATATTTGTCGAAGACACGGCTGGTACTTGAGTGCATTAAACGAGTGACGTCTGAAAACTCGCGCTTTATTCCGGCGTGATGCACAATAATTGACCGCTTCGCCGTTATTATCGCGTGCAGCTCGTGAATCCACCGTGCGGGACCGTCTGATAATGAAGTGCAGTCCGCGCGGGCTTATCGTGGCCTGGGATTAACCGCGGTCTTATAATCCATTTTCTCACCGATAATACCGCGATATTGCATATATATACGCGGGCGCGCGAGGCGCGTAAATTACGCGCTCCAGATACGGGAATCGACCGCACAATTCAGCCGTGATCACGCTAATTCTGTTCGGACACAACGCGAATTATGTTTTGCGGAGTCGAGGAGAATATGGCGAAGGTATGGCGCGGGATTTAAGCGTTAAGCGTTTGATATGCAACGCTAATTATCAGTTTTTATTTGTAGCGAAGAAAGACATACCTAAGGCATACGAAACCACGAAAATAAATGTCTTGGAAAATACATTCGGTTGAAAACATTATATAAATTTTGAGTAAATATAAAATTCTGTTAATTCTTAATCATAGAAATTATAACACCGTTAATTATTATTCAAGTAGTATTAAATAGTCAAATAATATTGTTCTTTTTGTTCTCAAAAATGTCGAGAAAAATCATTTAATTATCAAAGAGAAAATAAACAGAACGCTGTCAAAGTAGATGATATGACTTACTTTGTATTCCGAAAAATATTGTTCTGACGTTTAAGATAATAAAACGAATGATAACAGTCGCTATAATGTGGGATGTGTTAATTATGGAGGGTGTAATTAAGTTCATTTTATTGAAATTAATATCATAAGAAATATTGTATAAAAAAATTGTTATATTCCGAATGGAACATAATTCTTTAGCACTCTTGGTTCTAAAAATCTAGATAAATTAAAAAGAATGAATAGATTATTTTATTATACGCACACAGTACACATACACACACACACACACACACACACACACACACACACAGTTATAGGTCTTTATTTTTAAAATTGAAGGGAAAAAATATAGTAACGCTTTTGAAGAATTACGGAGCAATTAGATTAATTTGATCTTTGTACATGAAACAAATTTAGATTTAGATTTAGCAATTCTGTTTGTTTGACTTGAATTTATTTAATATAATTTTATATTAAATATTTTTTTGTTGAGTTAAAAGTTTTGTTGTTTCGTTACAGTATAGTATGTTGTTTAACAGAAAGGACACTATTGTATTATTTAAAAGAAATTAAATTCATCCTTTAACTAAATAATATTTTGTTTGGTTAAATTAAATATTGTTTTAAAAAAAAAAATTTTTTTTAATATTGTTGAAACATATAATAAAAAACATTTTTTTCAAAGAATTTATTAAACAAATATTTTATTTGAAATAAAGCTATTTATTATCTGAAAAATCGAATTTGTTGACTTAATAGTTTTGTTAATTTGATTTGTTTCAACTACTTTAAAAGATAAATCTCTTTAAATCTAATAAAATTTATTAAAAAATCATTTTCTCTGTGTACATGGATATTTTTAAATATGAGAATTTTTCTATTCTCTCTCTTAAAAGTAGTTAAGATTAACTTTGTTATTCTTCAAAAGCATCGTAATGTAATGTATCATACAATATTCATGATAATGTGGAAATTATTTTTTATTCAATAATGAAGTAGATGTCAACGTGAATTTCTTCGTCGCGATAAGCGGCGCCTTCTATTAGAGTAGTAAGTCTTGTTTCGGTAATTGGAATCAAGCTCGATTGGAGTCAAGAGATAAGTTATGGACATAATGATGATAACGAGGGAAATAGCAAAGAATAAGTCGTATTTTTTCTTAATAAACAGAAAAAATTTCTTGCTACATACAATAGGTATAATTTTCCTAACAATTCTTCTACGCACCGTTAAGACAAGAGAATCTTTTTTTTCGTAAACATTGAGATCTGAAAAGCTTTTGTGAAATCCAAGAAATAAAGCTTTAGAATGGAAGTACTTTCCATTTTATAAAAGAAGCACGCATTCAATTCTGTAAGATCGCGTATCGGTTAAAAATGGGAAAGTATTAAAAAAAAAAAAAAAAAAAAAAAAAAAAAAAAAAAAAAAACAGTGGCAGATATGAAGTCATAAATCGGATCAACGGCTTAAAGATGGTTAAGAAAGTTCTCACCTTCTGACGATACGATCGATTTTATCTTAACTTCCAGGTTTCACTAAAAAAAATACACAGAAATACTAAATACACGGTAAGCAAAAAAGCATGAGTGAACGAGATATTAACGATACAAGTGATATGCGCTACAACGATAACGCGTCGTTATCGAAGTGATACCATTTAACGACATAGTTCGCTGTATGTGTGCGCATATAGGTATATGTGCAAATTGCGCTCAAGACGTGTTGTGTACGGTTCTAGAAAATGAATGAAGGAAAGTTATGCGACTCGATCATTGTGTAAAAATAAACAGATCGTCATTCACATCGCGTGAGGCGCGTAACATCATTAAGTGTTATTGTCTAACAATAAACGCAATCGATTTTGATGCGAATTCCGACCGAGAAAGATGACGCTGAAGAAGGAAGCCAAGAGGTCCTCGAAAAAGATGGGCAAGTCGAGCCACAAAGTGACGAATTGCAGTGATGAAATCGCGAATGTGACGCAGTCGAGGAATATCGTAAAGGAATGCAAGCAAACGAAACTGGAAGCAGGTGCGCAAAGTGTTAGATATTAATCATGTTTTGCGAAATTATTGATACATGAAAGGCATTAGCGGAATTTGTGATTAACATTATTTTTCGTTAAAAGTGTCGAAAAGTAATTTCCTACGTTAATCATATTTGTGTTAGGATTGCACCAATATGATATTGTTAAACAACTACCGAATTGTATTTCTCGAGGAACATAATTGAATATATTTATCAAATAAACTTCTAAAATTTTTTCAAAGCGAAGACATTAAATTCTAGTATCAAGAGTAAAAAAAATTTTAATTAAATATATAACGTTAAAATAAAGCGTAAAATTTTAATTTTGCTTTTGAACTAAATTAAAATTAAATATAAGATAATATTTAATTAAGAAAAAATTAAAGAAAAATTGAATTGAAAATTGATAAATTGTTTTATTTTGATAAAGATACAATTGGAATCAAGTTTTATTTGTTAACTTACGTTAACAAGCTAAAGTTTAAAATGCCTTAAGATGTCGACAACATTCAGAAATAAAATGTTACTTTTTAATCTTAAAACATGTAAACTTAGAAAAACATGGAAAAACGCGTTTTGATTTAGTTTAACATGTAATGTCAAAGGAAACAATTTTAATTGATAAATAAGTAAAATAAATATGTAATAAATATGATATAATTATTTGATCGTTAATATAATTATCATCACGTTAATATAATCTCTATAATATAATTAAGAGTCTCCTGGCGTCAAAAAATCGTCGTTGAAGGAAATCTCGGCGAAGGACACGGATAATTCGAATGGAAAGTTCGAACGGCGTGCATCGTTCCGTCGGAAATTCGGCGCTCTGTTAAGAGGGAGCGCCGAATTACCGGCGGCGATAAACCGCAGCCTGCAGCCGATCAAGCGTAGCCTGAGCTTTAGCAAGGACCTCCATCGTAGTCATGAGCCCTCAAGGCAGCCCTACAGGACCAGCAGCGTGCAGTGGTATAACAGTCTCAGTTCACTGGCGGAGGATGAGATCGATGCCGATTACAAGAGGGCGGGCATCTCTAAGGAGGAGGTCTTCAACGGCAGGTTGGCTCAAGTCACCAGAACGCACAGTTTGATGGAGAAGTATCCTGTAAGGATCTCTTGCTCTCCTTAAAAGAATCTGAGAGTACGGCATACTTAATAGTCTTAATAGTCTAGTCTTTTGAAGAAAACTAGCGAGATTATATGCAATTAAAGATTATATTCTCGCAATTTTTCCTCGTTTTTTGAAAAGATTTTGTTAACGATAGGAGGATTTAAAATTTTTTTCTCTCGAGAATTATATATTTCTGGAGTGTTAAGAAAACTTAATCAAACGAAACTCTCGAACTTGTAAATATCTCTCTCGAGTATTTTGCATTCTATTTAACTTTTTTTAATATCTACTCGTCGCATGTCCTTTCTCACTCATCAAATAAATAAAGGTTACGACTAATTTGATCTTGACTCTCGATGGCAACGCGATTTGATACTCGATGGCAACGCGAGATGCACGACGATCTCGACGACATCCGCGCACCATCGTTGAATCGAAGTGTAATTAATAGACGCGATCCTTATCGTTTTCCTAGAATTCGCGAGAGGCATGCTACCGTCCGGGACTTGGATCTCGTTAAATTGACTTGCAGAGATTAATGAGATTCTATTTGCTTCATCCACTGGTCTTTATCAGTATCCTATTACTCGCTGTGAGACTTTTTTTTTCTTTACTTTCGAGCCTTGGAGAAATTTTGCTTTTACTAACCTATGGCTTCTCGTTCCATTGAAAATTAAGGAAAATCCGGTAAATATTTTCGCCTAATCACCGAATCACATTTTTCATTTTTAGCGAATTTCGACAAACACGCTTCGTGTCGCTCTCTATTTCAATTTTGTACTCGTGAGATTCCATTCCATAGAAAATGGAGAAACACATCTTTGAAGTTGAACATTCCGTTGTCAGAATTTCGATCTAGTTGGCAGAATTCCCTTTCTTCGAGGGCGAGTTAAAACTCTATCAGTTATATCGAGATTCTAAAAACGGAGCGTTAACTTTACGGAAGCAAAGAAAACTTCGGAAAAAAAGCTTCCAGCACGGTTCCGTGCCGTGCACGAACGAATCGAGACTATTGATTTACATAGCGGTTAAAATACCGATGGTATAGTGTAGTAATTTAAGTGATAATCTTTGAAGATGCATTCTTGCTTTGAAAATTGTCGATTAGCTTTATCAAATTATGATTTTAGAGTAATATTTTTAGTAATATTTTATAAAATTAAAGTACAAACACATAATCGCGTTAATTGACTTTAAACAAAGAATGTATCTCAATTTTTCTTTAATTTCTTTAATTTCTTGTTTATGTCCATTTAAATTATCTCTTATGTTATTCAGAGATTGTAACAGAGAGTATAATTAAATGTGTAATTAGTCGAAAAAATAATAAGAGAAATTTCGAGTTAAAACACATACATTTCGGGCATCGTAGCGAATTAAAAATTGATCCAAAACTATGAAACAACCGCCGGATATGGACTACGCCGGTTGCTTTTTGAATACCGAGTTCAACTATTCGAAACTGAGAACCTCATCATATCGTTTTAGTAAACCAGGATTTTGCGAGGAGAGCGTATCCGACGATATCATCGGACCTTTAACCGGGACTATTGTTCTGTAGGAATCCAAACACCAAACCTGAACCGCAGCTTTAGGTATAATCAGATCTGAATCTTGCACGCGAAACCGACTAAGCGTTTAACCCATTTGCATTCGTACCAGTGTCTACGTTTAGCATGATACAATCGTGCTCTGTGCACATAGTTTGCAATGCCGACTTCCGTTGTCTTATTGACAACTTGACTTGTGGACTTGTGGATTATCTGGCTGCTGGGCGATCTCTGAAAATCTAACAATTATACGTTTATGAGATAAACTCATTAATTTTTTTTTCTGCAATCCAATGGACGGAAATAAAAATAGCATCAGATGGAAATAACATAATAATCGTAAAAATTTCATTAACACTTTGATTCTTTCCATGTAACGATATTCACGACTCTGTAATTTAATTGACCTAAAAACAATCATAATAGTCTCGATTGAAATATTATTTTCCATAGAATTGATTCTTGGAAAGGCCGCTATTTCGCGAACGATCGACGATTTGGCGCGAGTAATTTGGTCAATCTGCTCATATTCATGAATGAATGACCGTTAGTAGTACGTTAGCAGACAATGAATAATTTGCAGACCACTGTAGTGATACATTAATACTTATTTGCGATTTAAAATTTTTGCCGAATATCGCTGATGGCAAGATGAATTTTTAATTTTTGCGTGGTTAATGAAAAAGCAATAACCATTGTGTATTTAACGAGATAATAGGCATCTTTATGGTCTGATGCTATTTATATGTGTAGATAGTTAATGAAAAATTTGCAAGCGTAATGAAACTTTTTTTTCTCCTTTTCTTTCTCTCTCTCTCTTTTTCCTTCTCCTTTTTTTCTTGCATCACGTTTAGACGCTTTTTCCTCTCGGAAAACTTGACTCTCGAAAAACTCATCCTGCTTCCATGTTGAGAATTAATGGTGACGACGACTGTTGAATGGCGTCGAAGTTTATGAAGTTCTTCGCAATGAATCTTCTACTAAACGTTACTTCAATTTTATTTGTGTTGCATGCAGATTTTTTTGTTTATTGCGTTTATCTGTATGTGTATAAAATATATAATATAAAACAATCATATATACACACAAATAAGATAATAATAAATAAATTTACACAAACATACATACATGTCACGCACACGCGTGCGCACAAAAACATTTAACATACACATATACACATAATGCACATATATGCATGCATGTACACATATGTCGATTGTGTTTCTCGTTAATACGATGCATTTCGTTGCGTATAAATTCCAACGTGAACGATTCGCGATGGCCAACAATGGTTGAAACAAACCGCGTTTTAAAATTCATATATGCTTCACAAAGCATACGGCGCGATATCTACGCTCATAATTAATATAATATGGTACAAAATAATTTATATCTATGACAAGTTAATAGTAATGAGAGAACGTAATAATATAATTTAATATATGAGAACATCTAACTGATTGTTTAAAATTAAATTGTTATTTTGTTAATTATTGTGATAGCATCAAAAGTATTCTAAATATTCTTTTGAACATATTTAATTACAATTTTATTTTCCATTGTTATTAATAGTATGTGAAAAAAAATATTGTATAATTATGATTTACATATGTAAATTTTATATTTGTTTTATACATATTTTTTTTTGATGATTAGAAAACAGAAATTCTTTAAAGAAAGAAAGTTATTATACAAATATTTTATAGTATTTTATTTTAAATAAATAGTCAATTATTTTGGAAATAAAAAATTTTTAGGGAAATGTTTTAAGATAAATTTATAGGGTTTCAAAGAGGCCCATATGATTATTATGATATTGATTCATTTACAGAGCTCTTATGTCTATAGTCGCCATTTTTTAAAATAATATTATGTACTTTTTTTGTTATGTAATATAATTTTTTAAATTATTCTGAATATAAAAATATGAAATATCAAATATCAATACAATTATCAAAAAGTCAAGTTTACGAGATATTTTATATTGTGACATATTCTAATATAAAATATAAAATATCGTAAAATATTCATTTTTTTATAATTGTATCTGTATACTTTTATGCATAGAATATTTTATGCACTAATGAAACAAATCAATTGTTATAGAGAAAACATATAGTTGTTTTTTTAAAAAATATATGTATTAGCATATTGTTAATTCCATAATTTTTTTTAAAGCAACTATGTACCTTTTTTACACTAATTGATTTATTCAGTGCATATAAGTATTAAAAATACAGTTATTAAAAAAATAAATAGTTTACGAAATATTTTATGTTAAAATAAAGTATAAAATATCTAATAAACTATTGACTTTTTTTTTTAATTATACTTTATTTTTATATCCAGAATAACTGGAGGAATCATATTATAAATCATGTAACAAAAAATATAATTTTATTACAAAAATGGTGACCATAAAAAATTTCGACGGTGATTCCATTTGTAAATAAAACAATATAATAATCAGTAGTCTCCTCGAAATTTTACAACTTTGTCTTAAAATATTTTTTCCGACAATTTTATTTCCAAAATAATTGATTATATCATTTGTAAAATAAAAATTTTATATAAATAATTTTTCTTTGAAATTCTATATAACAATGTTTTCAAAGTTCTTTTCATAAAAAACAAAATTTCAAATGAATAAATATTATGAAAAATTCTATTATATTAATTTGTACATATATACGAAAAATTATAATTTATATTAATATAATTATATGCTAATTACAACAATTTGATAATCATTAAAATTCTTATGGAAAAAAGAATATATATATATATATATATATATATTTTTTTTTTCCATAAGAATTTTGATGATTATCAAAAAAATAAATAAATAAAATAAAATAAATAAAATAAAAATAAATAAAATAAATAAATAAATAAAATAAATAAAATAAAAAAATAAATAACTGCATAAGAGTTTTTAATATAGATATAAAAACTCTTATGCAGTTATTTATCTTCGAATTAGATACTACATTAGATACTAAAAACTATGACTTGTGTTGTCGAAAATTCCATCTATGCTGTACAAGAATCTTATCGATCTTTTTGTTGAAGGAAGTCTTTGAATAAGAAGCAAACTCTCTACTTAACATATTAGGTTTTTTTTAAGAAAAAAAATTTCAATCTTGGCAAAGGGAAAAGATGAAGATAAGTTGTATGAATTTTTCAAAATTAAAAAGACAAAATGATTACAGAAATACTAATTTATGATTTTTTTAAACTATATGATCGAACTCTTAAACAGGATTTATATAAAATATTTCCATTTATTTTGCAGGTGAATCATAGACGGAGAGTAAATATCTTGTCGCATCCGTCAGTACCTCCTTATGGACGCCATAGCGATTTCTATCAATCCAATATAGGTGATTATATATTTTATTTTTATTATATAATTATATAATTATATAATTATATAATTATTATTATGTGTGTAACAGAGATCAATTTAAAAAAAAATAATTTACTATCTCGCAACACTTTTTTTCTATTTTCCTTTTTATTATTCTTATAAAACTTGAAAGAAATGTAATTTGCGCAACTTTACCTCAACATAAATGATATATATAACTTAAATGATATTTTGTTTTATTTTTTTCTTCTATTTTTATGACGACACGACACCAAATCCACTTCCGTAATTTTATCAGGTTTAGAATGAATTACCCGGCTAATTTTTACAAAGTGATTAGTCATCGCGAAGTTTACGCGACGAGACAACAAAGTTTCCTTCAGGTTTTATAAGGATATAAAAGTCAGGTCGGGCTAACTTAATTTTGAATCCCAGGATTACGAAGGTAGTCTGAGAAGTTTTGAGCCTTAACATGAAGATGACGTTACTCGTCAAAACTATTCTAGTACTACAATAGTATATGCTTTGAAAGACTTTTATAAAAATTTCAGCCATTTTGAATGCTCAGTTGTTTGATAGTCGTTTGTGTCAGTCGATGTCAGTGTTTTTGTAAAAATGGAAAAAATTGAATATCGTGATTAAATTCTTATGTTTGAAAAGCAATACGCCTGCGCAAATTAAAATCGAGTTGGACGCTGTTTACGGGGACTCTGCCCCATCATTTGCCACCATAAAAAAATGGGCAGCTGAATTTAAACGTGATCGTACCAGCTTGGCTGTTGATGAGCGTTTGGGACGGCCAAATACTGCGACTACCGTTGATAACCTCGACAATGTTCACCAAATGATACTGGACGATCGAATCAAGGTTAGAGAGATAGCACAGGCTATGGGCATATCGAAAAAACGCGTTTTGTCATATATTGACTGAAGAATTGGATATGCGCAAGCTATCTGCGCGTTGGGTGCCGCGCTTGCTCACTTTGGACTAAAAACGAATTCGAATGAACATTTCCAAGGCCCTGTTGGAGCGGTTCAAGCGAAACGAGTCAGATTTTTTGCGTTGATTCATAATTCATATCAACTGTAGATGAAACTTGGATCCACCACTACACTCCAGAGACAAAAGAACAATCAAAACAGTGGACTGCAAAGGTGAATCTCCTCTGAAAAAGTGAAGACGGTTCCATCAGCTGGGAAGGTAATGGCGACTGTTTTTTGGGATAGTCACGGAATTGTGTGTATCGACTATCTTGAAAAAGATAAAACAATAACGGGAACGTATTACGCATCATTACTTGATAAGCTGAAGGCAGAATTGCAAAAAAAACGACCGCATTTGAAGAAGGAGAAAGTGCTGTTCCATCAAGACAACGCACCTGCTCACTTCGGCGGTCGCCATGGCCAAAATTCACGAATTGCACTTCGAATTGGTTGACCACTCACCGTATTCACCAGATCTGGCCCCTAGCGACTTTTTCCTGTTTCCTAAGCCTAAAGTTTCGCTTGGAGGACAGATATTTTCATCGAACAAGGAGGTCATCGCATACGTAAACGCCTATTTTGCGGAGCAAGACGTCAACTATTATTTGGAGGGGTTAAAGAGGTTAGAGTATTGATGGGAAAAGTGTATCGACTTAAAAGGAGATTATGTTGAAAAATAAAACTATATTTGACCGAAAAAATACTTGTTTCTATGTTAGGCTCAAAAATTTTCGGACTATCTTCGTATATACCCTTCTTTTTCCTCAGACAAAATTAAGCTTTACATTCTTTGATGAAATTCATATAAGCGAGACGTAATACTCGTCCATATGTCCCTTTGAAGCAGCTTTTTTCGTTGTATTTCAGATTTAAGCAGTCCGCCCTATGAAGCAAGTAGTCTTCCGGCTTTGAGTCGCGCCGCCATCGACGCAGATGATAATGAAACGAAATTACCAGTGTAAGTATGATCAACTGATTGACTTTACTTGTTGATTTTATTAACCATGTTTATTCTCAATTATTGAGATATGGCATTTAATTAATGCACTAGATTCCAATTATATTTGAAGATTAATATTTGCAATAATAGATCATATGTAATCTTTCACATTCTATGATTCATGATTCCGATGTTTTTTTTTTCTTTTTTTTTTATTCACTTTAATATTACAAATTTATTATTCTTTTTTTAATTTTTATCTGCCCAAATAAGAAGGGAGGCTGTGCGTCACGGCGGGGCCCGACCACGAACCAGTCGTGAAAATTCGTAATTATTTTGCGAAAAATATTACCTCAGCCAGAAATCAAACCTGGATCTCCTGCTTACCGGGCAAGCTTATCTTTTCGATTACAGAGGCATGTGATGATATTTATCGCAAATAACATTTTAAAATAACACGTCAACAACACAATGATACACACATATATACATATATCACAATATACATGTACATTCTCTCGAATCCCCATGATCAGTATTTATTTAGATTTATCTCTTTTGAAAATTGATTTTGAAAATGCTAATAGTTATTTATTTTATTCTTTCCTTTTTCACATTTTAAATTTGTGATAATTGTGATAATTTGTGAATTCTCTCAGGCATATGTAACCATGATTTAAAAATTTGTTGTGCTTTTCTTTCGCAAATGAAAGAAAAGAAAAACGATCGTAAAACGTCACCCATTGATTTTCGCATATTTGTTTCGTCGGCGAGATAATAAATTACAGTTGAAAAGAACGAGAGGCAGGAAGACAGAAAGAGGTCAATAAACCGCTATCTGCGATAAATCACTGCATTGGTCAAAGAACAGCAGCAATGGACTTGAAGATCGAGCGAAATCGATAAAGAGACGAAAGAATTCGCGTTTCATCAATTCTCTTCGCAACATTTGGAATGTTTAGATCGTGTACAGTTTGGTCTGCATTTTGTCTGGATCATTTTTAAAATCTATGAACCGCTCTTCAGAAAATATTTCTATGGCATTAATTAGATCTTATTGTGATTGATTAACTAACAAAACAATTCTTCTGTTTAAAATATTTTTAAACTATCTCTCCTTCTCTTCCAAATATATTGTTCACGCAAAATGAATAGTTCTTCTGGAAAAGTATATGTTTCGCAGCTGCATGTGCAGCGGGATATTGAAACACGAGTTACAAGATCGTTGTTTGCGTATCGGTAAATCAAGTCTATTGCTTGCTACAGCCATTTAGTTTGTTTCCGTGAAACAAAAGTCCAAATCGCGCAATACATCATCATGTATCACTCACCGTTCTCGATTCTATTGATGCTTTAAGCATAGAAGTGAGATAGTGTTAGTTTATTTTATGATTATAAAATAGAAGTTATAAATTTCTATAAATTTTTTTCATAAAACGTTATTAATTTTAGAATATATAAGTGTAAAAAATTAAATTTTATTCAAAAATTCTTGTAAGAAAAAATAGTGAGGAATAATGATTAGTTGAATTATTTTACTATGTCTACATTATAGTTATTATTCTGAGAAAGCATTAAAAATGAAAAAACTCGGTCTGCTATCATAACTGCTGTAATATATTATCATTATAAATAAAATGGTATTTTTAATTATGAAATTATGAATTTTCGTTTCCATGTTAATTTTTTTACTGTAATTATTGAACTTTATTTTTTGACTTCAGAAATTAACGAAAAATAAAACCATTTTGACAATGAGAGAGAGAGAGAGGAGAGAGAGAGAGAGAGAGAGAGAGAGAGAGAGAGAGAGAGAGAGAGAGAGAGAGAGAGAGAGATATTCATCTGTATTTTTTTTCTAGCCAATGCTTCATCTCAATTCTACATTGATACATTCCGTCGAGATATATTTCTATTTCATTGATCCTATTTTGCGATCCTATTTTCCCTCTTGACATTTAGTGGCAGTAAAATTTATATATAAAATATATCCTATATATAATAGCGATATTGAAAATCAATATCCATCAAACAACTAAATTTAATTAAGATGAATAAAACCTTAGTTTTTTATTATCATAAAACTAATATCATAAATATGGCAACAGCTGCAAGTATTTATGTTAGAAAAAGCTAGCTTTTTCTAAGACAAATTACTTATAATTAATCTTTTAAATCACTATGTAAGATGTCCCAAAATCTCTGCATAAAAATATCATTGCATATTTATAATTCGATAATTTTGATATTGTTAAAGAGATCCGATTCGTGGTAGCACAATTATATTATCATGTCTTAATGCAGAAATATCAGCTTTATGTCATTTATGAACTTCAATTGCTAATAATTTAAAAATTATAACTTGGACATTTTTATATTAGACTTTTTGTCTTAGAATATTTCAAAAAACCTGCTCTTAAAAGGAAATTCGTTTTGGAACGTCTTGTATATTACAATTTATTTTCTTTACATGAATTATAAAATTATCTTAATGATTTCTATCTCTATTTTTAATGATCTCTTTAATAAATCTTCTTGCGATGACCACAAAAAACATAGTAAGGAAGAAAAAGTGACAATTAACATTAGATTTTTCTAAATAGTATAAGAAATAGTGCTTAGCTGATAATATTCATTTTTTACACCAGTTTCTCATGCATTAACGAGCAAACTGAAAATGTAAAATATCATGGCTGATATTTCTATTTCATTCTTTGTGAAATTCCTTCTTTCTCTCGATCTTTCTGAAGGACTTTACGCCTTTTCGCCTTTTCGCGAAGAAATAAAAGAATACCTGTGGAAGCGATCTCGCCACGAAGTTTCTGCGAATAAAACATTGCCTCGCACGTCCGTCAGTTTAAAGCTCGAGTACTTTGCTATTACGATTCTCTGTCTCGACGCTTTTCTTTGTGAAATAAAGATCTGGCCGCATTAATTACTACGAAGTGGGTAACATTTGCAAAGACCGAATTAAATAGTGACGCTTGAGTTAGTACTTTGTCGACAAGTGAATATTACGTTCCGATGTTGCTACTTGGTTTTCTGGTAAATATCAAAATCTCAGGAGAATATCCAGATATTGCATACTTCTACGTAATATTACAACATTGGAAATTCATTCTCAAAGAGAAAGTAATTTTGAAGTAAAGCAATAATCTCAATGATTGTAGTTTGATATACAACAAAGGTCATTCATTTTGTGACACTCGTTGACGTTTCATAAGTTACATTTTTATCTATTTAAATATAGCTATGTAATATATTTTAAACATCTCTCCTTTGGCTTGAAATTTATGTGTTATCACTGTGCGGCGAAGAATATTGAGGAATTCGTATCGATTTCTTCCGAGGTTGAAGTGAAGGATAAAAATCCGAGTGTAATTTCGTTTCGCTTAAGAACGACAGCGAGATATATCGATATGGCTTTTTGCAAGTGAAGCTCTAACAGAATCCGGTATCACTTTTTAGAAATCGAAAATCTTTCGAAATATAGACGAAACATATTTCGAGCACACTTTTTACACTTCGTTACTATGAGAAGAGTATTTATTCTCAAATACGCAGAATAGCGGAAGAAGGATTACAAAGGCGATCAACAAACGGAGATTACGGCATTATCATTTCCACGAAGTAAACATTATAAGCAAAAGATATAGGACAAATAAAAATATTTAAAAGAAAATTATGCAATGTAATATATTAATTATTATCAATTTAAATAATAAGTAAAATTGATTATTATCACTTATTTATACTTATAAGATGTTTCTAGTCTCATCAAACTTCTTTTTTTAGATCTTTTTCTTAGATATTAAAACTAGAAAAAAATTATTCAATCCAACATATTTTTATTTTATAGAAGAGAGCAACAAGTCAAGAACGAACGGGGAAACTTCAGATCCAGTGTCCAAAAGTTATCTCCGCTGGGAAATTTTATCAAGCAACATTTGGTGAGTTTTTTCCTTTATTTCTTCATTAATAATTTGAAATTAATTTCAAATTATTCTCTATGGTGACGTTATCTTCTTTTTCGATAAGATATTTCGTAGCAATTCGCGGTATGTGACAATAAAATCAATGTCCTCAATAGATTGTGATTGCCAATAGAATCGATGCTTTAATAAAAGTGATCAGTCAGCTGTGCTCGCTATAAAAAACAACTCGTATGACTTTATTAAACTTATCATTAATTTTATTAAAAAGATAAATCATTAATTTTATTAAAAAGATTGTTTTTTCTTTTTCAAACTGTAAATATATATAATTAATATTCATGAGTTGTATATCGAATAATACACTTTTTTGCAAAAATATGTAATTTATATACAATATTTGCATATTTATCACACGTGCATGTTTAGGCTGTGTTTAAATAACATCAATAGAAACTTTACTTATCCTTGCGATTAGCATGTTATTGATACTTGATATTTTTCCGTTAAAGAGAATTCGTTTCCAAAATAGCGGATACAGTTATTATTCAAGAACATGTAGTACAAGAGTTAAGAGCTTTCATGATTGAAATTATGCAACACCCATCAGTGTCAGTAAGCTTATCAGATTATTCTAATTATTAAATCATTTAATTCGAGTGGGCCGAATTTCGTGATTATTAAAGTCAACTTTACGTATTCGAATTGAAAATATTGTCTCTCTAATTGAAAATAATATTCATCTTAATTAGTCATCATCGCGATTAGTCTATTATCAGAGTATCGATTGATCAAAATTCGATGTACAAACAAAAATCGATGTATAAACCGAGCATAAGCAAAGATCGCGTTAACTCCTCATACTCCGCTTCTTCACATTTACGCGAGATCCCATGCGCATTCGAACGAGACATTCTAAAGCACATGGTCGAGTTGATGTCCGGGAGATAAAGCGAAAATTTCACAACCTCGGACTCGGAGCGATAGACGAATGCCGCGAGATTTACTGCCGGCAGCGGAAGGGAGGAAGAAAGACCGAGAGCATTGCGGTTTGATGAAAAAAGAGAGGAAATAAGAAAACCGCAGAAAGCATACCGGCAACTCCCGCGCAGTGACGAATTTATTTATAAATGATCCGAGCATTCGAACAAATTGCTCTCTAAAATGTATCATTTGTTACTATTCGTCGTCGTTCGTTCATGATTATTGTAATTTTCTACTCCACGTTGAGTGGAATATTCAATTAGTATTTTTCCTAATAGAGATACATAGATTTACACACGCAGATTTACATATGCAGATTTTTCATTGTAGCTTCGCTTAAAGCTTTCGCTGCTCTCAAGTCCGCTGCGTCTCTCCCGAGGATCCACTTCTGCTACCTTTCGCTTCTTCATGACGGTTTCTTCTTTCCTTTCCTCCCTTCGCTTCCTGTCCTCCCTAGCAATGTCCACGAGGACGGAGGATTTCTCGTGCTCCCGTAATAGAAGTGTCATCCGAAAATGTTTTTTATCTGCTCTCCGAGCGCTGCAATCGTGCCTCCCCTCCCTGTAATTTTATTGGCCGGGTAACTTCGCCATTCATCATCTGGCTCCTCTTTTTTGGTGTTAACATTCCGTCGCCGTGCAATTCGATTAAATTATTGTGCTTTGTCGATGTCGGGGAATTCGTTATTTTATCTTTTGAAATGAAAATTCGAAAAGGACATGACAAGAAAATGACAAGTATTCGAAGAACGAATAATTTTCTCGAAAGTACTAATATATTCCTGGAGGAAGTTGAAGAATCTTAAAGATATAGTAAGAAATACGAAATATCACAAAAATATAGCGTTTCGTTTTTCGCTCTTTTTGTTTTTCGTTCTTTCTAGAACGAGATATTTAATCGCGCATCTCATATAGAAGATCCTCCGCAACGAGGACGGAATGAAACAAGAGAAAAAACGCGAAGTGATTGATCGAGAGGGGAAATGACGATCGAGGACTCAAACAGCACGTCGATGAGCGGGACGACGCGAAGAAAGGTCACGTTGGCTCTTACGTCAATTCCTTGCGGCGGATCGCGCATCGACCGTAACCACTGCGTGTCGGTAATGGCCTTTGCGTCGACCGCGATCACTCACGCGTCCGATCCGCGGCGCGGCCGAACCACTGAACGCGATCGATCAGCACTGTCAGACCGTGGTCGGTTTCCTCGGTCGTTAACGTTAAATCGAATCACCGTGGGCGAAGTGCAGGAAGGAAAGGAGGATTTATCGCGATTTCGTCGTATCTTCTAATCCCGTCTAATAGCGGCATAAATTTAAGCATTCTTAATGTTTCACCCCGATAAAGTTTCTTCTTTTTTTTTTTCGTCGATCACGCGAACGACTCATAACAACGACGTATGACTTCTTACCGTTCCATCACGATCACCGATAAAGAATTAGGGCTTAACTTTTTTCTCTCTGTTTCTCTTCCTCGATTGTATCGTCGCTATTGTTGTGTTACAATTGCTGCGATCGAACACGTTAAAAGCACTGAAAGTTCGATTCGTGGTTGCGATGCAGATATAAGAAAGATGCAACTTGTGCAAATCCCTTTTCTAACCACCGGCCGTTAAGAAGCTTTAACCGCACACATAAATGTTTGTTGAATCGTTTGCATAATGCGATGTCGTTACTGTTGTATACTGGGCGGCTTAGTTAAATGATGTTACAAAGTCGGTTTTTTCAACTCATCCCGGATTGACAATTATTGCTTCGTCTTCAGTGCTCGCTGTCAATGTTAGAAAAGACGATGATGAAGCCATCTGAAAGGAGCGTTTGCAGTACGTGCCTTTCTGCTAAGATCTATTTGTATTGTGCATTCGTAAAATCAAATCATTTATAGAATTTCTTGGCGTTTACGTCATTAGAGCATTATTTAAATAACGAGGCGTAATACATCAAGGAATTTCTTCAACATGATGTACATTTATTTATGGCCATATAATTATTTTTTAATTCAAATATATTATATTTTAATCAAATTACATTTTATTATTTTATAATATTTTATAATTATATTTTAAATCAAATATATTATTTTTTAATTCAAATATATTATTCAAATATATATTTTGATATTAATAAAATAATAATTATAATCACTGAGATAATTATAGTAAGAAATATAATTTTTTTGTAGCTAAAAAAGGACTTAGATAATAAAATATAGCAAAAAAAGTTAACATTCTACAAACTTAATTGCTTTGACGTTTCTACATTTATCTTTATTCTGGTATGTCTTTTATTTCAAATTTAATTATAAAATTGTCTAAGAATTGAAATCCGAGTATGTTTTACAGATACAGTATTACTATATGATATAGACATCTGTAACATTGTTGCTATAATTATTCGACTCGAGTGACAGATGCTCGATTCGCTCATTCTAGCATTGTCATTCACCGTGCGGTTGTAATCATCTGAAGATATTCACGTCGCTCCGCGATCAAACCATGGCTGAGTTCACGCGGAAATATCTTGAATAGCAAGCAATGCAGAATTTTTCAATGTACAAAATGCACAAAATGCTTTAATGCTTAAAGAATTAGACGCATATTTTGAAACAAATAGAGAAATATATTTAATTAACAAAGATAAAGAAAATTATTTTTCAATAAACAAAAAATTTTAGGTATCTCTTCGTAATTATTGTTCCTATTGTGTCAAATTTTTATTATGCCTTTCTTTATTTTAGTAATTGTAAATAAAGAAAGATATTACAAAACTAGAAATTATTAATGCGTATTATAACATCACACAACTATCGTATAATATTTAATAATGTATAGCCTTGGTCTTTTAGCTTATTTTTATATCAAACATTTATATCTTTTTCAATTATGTGATATTCTTTTACTTGTATTGTTTTATTTACTATAAATTATCCTTTATTTCAAGAACTCTTTAAACTTATGTATAAAACGGTCTCGCGTTCCCACGCGGATAGCAGTCAGCGCGGTGGCCAGGTGGGGAAGCGAGCACGTTGGAAACGGAGTTAGATTTATAGGGTACGCGTAATTAAAATTCAACAATAGTTTATTAGAAAACAAATAAATAATGTTGGGTGGAAATTACAGAAGACGATATTGAACATAATAAATCGCAAATTAAGCGTATTTGATTACTGGCCATGATCAGCTGGACAGAACAGCGTTCGGCGCGTGTTTACGTATATTTCCTACAATAAGGTATCGCCTTGACGATCGACGCGATACTGAGCTCGCTGCGCGTGATTCGGTGACGCGTGGAGTGTGCGGCGGCAACGCACGTGTTTTTGCGAATCACCGCGTACCTTTAAATCGCGCGTCCGGAATTATAACTTCGACGGCGGATTTAATCGCGAGGATGGAATATCACCACATGAGGATTTGCAACCACTCGCGTCACAGAGAACGGGTGGGCCCGTTCTCTCTGTTCTCGCGGATGGAGTTGCGAGTTCATGGATTGCCGAGCGTACTCGGCCGGCTGAGGCGTGTCCCAGTCCTAGAGGAAGATTTTTCGGATTGCCGAGCGTACTCGGCCGACTAGAGTGTATCCCAGTACTCGGAATCGGTCGGACGGATATGCTGTTATGCTGTCGGGGAGAGTCCTGATACTCAGCAGCGGAATTCGGTGGCAGCGGAACCGGATCGAACGAACTCGGTGCGCTGGGGAGTCCTCAGCAATTCTCGGCTTGCCGTGAAAGGATTCGGAGACGGTTCGGTCTGACCAAGCATATTTGGCGCGTTGAGAAGAGCCCCAATAAGTTTCAGGCTTTCATCAGAATCGAATTCGGATGCTTGCTGTATCAAGACGGGCTCTCAAAAGTGGAAATCAGGGTGATTTTCTGTGGAAAGCGATGCCTTTTTATACCTGAAATCGGTATTATTCGGTCGGATCGGTCGGATTGGTCGATCTCAGGGATAGCATCTCCCTCCATAGGAGCGGAAAAAGGGAATCTGTCTAATTGGTTTTTTGGAAAGATAAAGGATCGGAGCGGGGATGGGGACTAGGAGTAGGAAAGGAGTTCAGCGGTGAGGTATCGGTATGCGGAATGGGGATAGTTTCGCCGCTTACAGACGCGGTCGTGGCGCGGTGCGGGGCGCTCGCTTGCGTTCGTGGCGCGGTGTCGGTGCGGCGCGGGGAGCATATACGCTCGGCGATACGGCGCATAGTGCGGTGCGGGGCGCGTTAGCGCTCGGCGGCGCGGCGCGTGGTGCGGCGCGGGGGGAATACCACGAAAACATTCGTGGATTCGCGATATTCCCATGCTACTACTCCGAATTTTCAGAGTTCACGAACTAGTATAAGATTAAAAAAACAGTAAACACCTTTCTACGATCACTGCCGCACTCCGCACTCCTGGTGTTCGGCGGTTCCCGACAGATGGTCGGTCGGGGGAAAAGTCGAAATGGGAATAGAGCGGAGGGATGCGCTCCGTTTCATGTATAATTCCGATAGCTAATAAAAAATAATAGATAGATATTTTATTATTTTAGCTTACATCGTCAAGAAGGGAGGAAATGATATAGAAAAAAAAATTCCAGATAAATGAAAAAAATATAGATGCTTAATACTTTTGGACAAGACTAGATCCTAAAGATCAATTAGAAAATAGAATCAGAAATTTTCATATAAAAATGCTGAAAAGTTTTAATTAATTACAATTTTTTTTTAATATTTCTAAATGAACTATATCAAAGCCAGACTTCAACAATTTTATTTTTTTAATTTATTATTCAGAGATTACTTGGAGATTTTCTGTTCTGCGAAAGAACGGAATAATGGAGATCCTGCGTTTGAGAAATCTTTTCAAAAATGGCTATTTTCTTCGTAATAAGCAGATGGCTCTATCTCAAACTGTATCAAAGTGACGTACCATAAAGCTATGATTTAACAAAAGCTTCTTTTGAGGAGCATGTCTCGACGAAAAAAATCCGTCATATAATTTTTTTTTTTATATTATCTCTTGAATGACCGAGATTATTATCTGAGTTAACGATGTATTGATTTTGTTGTTGTTGCCATTTTTAAAGCCTAATTACTTATTTGCTAATATTATATTACGTACAATTTTTTAATGATTTATACAAGACAATGTTTCCGACTCGGAATATTGATTTTATGTTAAACTTTATTTATGTTATGCCGAATAAAAGATTTCAAAATTTGGAATATTCTCATACCATAAAATTAATCTAGGTCACTGTCGGAGAAACGGTGCAAAGTTTATGGTTATCGATGCACAAACTTTCTCTTAGAGGGATTCCTTCTTTTCAGCCGTATCATAAAGAAATTTTGCACTTGGAACCGCATTCAGACTTCACATTTGACGTGGCTGTTTAGAACTCGAAAGACTTTGTCGAGGAGCCATGAAATTAGCATCGCAGTTTATAACCAGTGTTAATTATCTTAATTAAATACAAAATATTTTATTTTGTTAAGTGTAATGTACCTAAAAAAAAAACAATATTGTTCGTGTGAAACTGTAAGTAATGTAGAATAAAAAGTGGCAAAGCATAAAAATCCGTTTTATTTTATCTCTTTTTTTGTTTCAATATAGAAATAGAAATAGAAATGTGAAAAAAGAAAAATATTCAAATTAATATTCGTTTGTGTGTTTTTTTAATATTAACTTGAACTACGAGATTCATTCGAAATGGTCTCAAAAGCGTGATTTTGCAAGTATTATTTTTGTTCTTAGATCATCAGTAGATAAATAGAATAAAGCAAAATTCTTGCATAACTCTTCGCCGCTTCTTTAGACGAGGAACAACTACATTTACCTCTTTATACGAACTCCAACACGTAGGATTATACATAGTTCTCTCTGGTCACTCGAATCAAGTTGCCATTCAAGTGAGGTAGAACATAATTGCGTTTTGCGCTTTGCGTTTCGCCACCGGCATGTACAATACTTGACAATGCTTGCGATAAAAGCAAATATGTATTTCTCGCGTGAACTTGTTCTGGTCGAGCAAGTGAATTGAATGCGATTTGTCGAGACATAAGAGGATAAAAATTTCGAAATGCAGGTATGTATATAATCCGACCAGTGCGTTCGATGTTGCATAATTTCGCCATATTGCTTACTCGGACTGATGAAATACACATTTTATCAATTTGCCTATCTAGAATAAAATTATACTCATATTTTTACCAAATTATTCACAGTTTTAATTTAACTTTTTTAAATGTCTTGAAACGAAATATTTTGTTAATAATACTGTACTCGTTTGAGAAATTGGTCATCAAAAAATTATTTAAACATTATTACAAATATTATAACAAATTTGTGAAATGTTGTTGTAAACTGCATTTATTTTGAGGTCGAGATAATTATTCCGATTAAGCTTGCTTCCGATTTCTTTTATAAAAATTACTGTTAAAGCCCTATCGACTTCACTGTCGTATTATCGTACTTGTCAAGCACAGACAAAGGATTACAACGTAGCTCCAACGCGTATATATTCGTAGCGTTACCGCCATGGTAACGAGAATGGATTATACGGACCGTAGACGGATAAGAGTCGACGGATACTGGTCGATGTTAACCAAAGCCACTGGCGGTGCTTTGATGTCAAATTGAGATAGTGAGAGAAACACGCCGGAACTACGATTGTAATGTTATATGACACGATGTAACATTACGTTTTATAAAACGCAGTATCCTGCAATAAACGGTCCCCCGATAAACGGTTTCACTTTGCGTCATCCTTTTTTGTCGTAATGCGAAAAATAGAGGAATAAGCTGAAAGGAATGAGTCATGTGATATTCATATGAAAGAGGCGTCGATGGATATTAATTTCTTCAGACCATTTTACATAGATATCTTTTTTCAAACGATATATAAATCGAGCTATGCGACGTTTCGTTACGATTGCAAGTTTCAATTGCCTTCCTCTCCTTCCCCCCTTCTCTTTCCTTTTCCCTGTTAAAGCAATAAAATATGAGAAAAATCTTTCGTATGATAAATATTGTTCCATAGCAAGTACGCGTGCGAAATTGGATTGCAATTGAGAACGAAACTGTAAAAGAAGTTCTTTATTTTATAATATGGGAAATATGGGAAAAAAGTTACTGTAACGAAAAGTTGCTGTGACCAAAAATAATATAAGTTAGAGAACATTGATTCGAAGTAGTCAGTTTTCATGTAACCTAATAAAGGTTTAATTTACTGTTCGAAAAAAATTGAAGTAAATTTTTATGAATTTTTTGACGGAGATTGTATATACGCTCTTTCATATAACGGAAAGTGGAAGCGTAGAAAATAGAAAAATATTGCAGGAAAAAAGAATTGGATTCCGGTAAACAGATAGGCGTCGTTCTGTCTACCAAAGAGTTTCGTTTCGATTTGCGAGAGACCTAGATCCTAGTGATAAATGGTAAATGCGCGCGATGCGCTCACACGGGCGCGACGTGTCGTCCTTGGTGAACGCCTTGCACTCACTCGAATGAAGGGGTGAGGTTTCAGCGGCGCTCGCGCATTCCCTCGTCGTGAAGTCGACCGGCCGGCGGGGTAGGTGACTGCGTTCGAAATATCGGCCGAGGAGAGTTGCGCTCTCCCATCGGATTCTCCCCTCAGTGTGACGCGCGACCTAACATCGGTAGGATCGACGCCGCCCTCGCCCCCGTGTAAAGCGAAACGAAATCTGCGGAGCAATCGCGAGACGAGAGAGAGAGAGAGAGAGAGAGAGAGAGAGAGAGAGAGAGAGAGAGAGAGAGGATAAAATCGAAAAAAAAACGGAAATCGCTATAGAACGCCATATTTATCGAGTGAATCGATTCAGAATTGAAAGTGCAAGCGATATTTTAGAAAGACTCTTTCTGTTCGGATAAAGAGAAAAAGAGAGTTGATAAAGAGAAAGAGATTTTAATTGAAATTTAAAGAAAATTAATCAAGCAAGATCTTCGTAGTCAAAAATTGTTGGACGGTCTATTCAATTTCCATCTGTAAAATATGACGGAATAATCCTTGGGTATGGGAGACACGATCGAAAATCGAATCGATCACGCGGAAGAAAAGCCAACGTAGGGAATAAAAGCTAAAGGACAAACGACGACACGGAATACCGTTCATGAAAATGCGTGAGTTATTTCGAGAATAAGAATTGAATAGCTCGGGAAAATATAAAAGCGAGCTTTCGGAAGAAAGTCCCGTTGCCAGAAAATTATTGGGCGAAACCAGAGATCGCTTCACTGCCAGAATGTCATCGTCGATGAAAATCGAAGGTAATTTCTCGTTTACGTTTACACGAGCGCGCCTGATAATGCCGAAAAGCAAGTCTCTTATATTTAAAGGGAAGATAACGAGCGATTGATAATTATTGAGAAATGAGCGAATAATAAAAAATATTATATTGTTTATTATGTATTATAGAGATATTGTAGAGGCTTCATTTTAATAAAACAAATTTTAGATGCTAGGAAAAATTCCAATTATATCTCTTTAAATTCTCGGAAAATTGCGTATCCATTGTTGATTTTGCGGAAAATATCGTTTTTATGTAATTTGAATAGAAACTTTTCAATGAAACTCATTCTGACTTGATAACATTGATATAAATATTTTGTCTACGTACATTTTATATTCACTAATATTTTTATAAATTTTTTACTGTCGGTACTTTTTATGAAAAGCTAGCATTTTATAATAAATAATTATAGCATCATTTTATGACAAATATTTCTTATAAATAGCCAATATAATCACTGGACAGCAATTAGAAGCTATTAACATGCTATTTAGTCAGTTAGTAAAAAATTATAAGTTATTAATATGTTATTTATAAACCGTCGACGTTAGAGCACACATCCTGGTTGACATACATATTAAATACAACGTTCATTATTTTCATATTTATTAAAAATAGAAAGAGAGAGAGAGAGAGAGAGAGAGAAATATTTAAAAATTTTATCGCTCATGTTCAAAGCACAAACGTAAATATATAGCTTATTCAAAACATTGACACAGAAATTAAATAAATGTATGATTTCTTATTCACAAAATAAATGAGATATTTCGTAAACGTCTACTGGACATATGTGAGAGTTTAATTCCATATTTTTTATGGATTTAGCAGAAAAATAGGGCAAAAGATCTGATAAAATGTAATCCTTCATGATGTGTCCTTCATGATGGCCAATATTTTGTCTCGCATGGCGTTGTCTTTTTTTATCTTGGAATAATAGCTGTAGAAAAAAAATAATTCCAGGATGCACATTGTATACACGCAATTGCGAGGGTTTGTTCCCGATTTCGGCGCGCCGAAAAGTTTAAATCGCAAAATTGATATGGCTCACAGCGTCGATGATAATTGAATCGTTTGCCGGATTGCAAATAGGTGTTTCGTAGATGTTGCGAATTCAAAAAGTATCAAAAAAGAAGGTTACAGCAGGAGAAAGAGAGAAAGTGGATGTAACATCGATATAAATTTAATTCTTGCATAACGATATTTAATCTGTAAATATTCGCTTGTGTTATTTCTATACATTTAGTTGACTTTTTCGATGGCGGATTACGCGTAAATGCGCGCGGTTAAGCTTTGATCGTCGGATTTCATTCGGATCGACAATTAGATTTTTTTTTCCACTGCTCTTAATCACCGCACGGATGTAACGTTTCAATATGATATTTCAGCAAAATCGAGCCTAAAATTTCATTGTGTTAATATTAATTAAATTACTTTCATTTTAACATTATTATAAATAGAGTTTGTATTTGTCGACTTTTCCTTTTGAAGGAAATCGGCATACTATGTCGTATCATTCGAAAATGTCGCGTAAATACACGAACAACTTGTTGGTTGGAATAATTTTCGATAAATACTGAAATTCTCACAAACTTTTAATTTCATAAACGTTATCATAGTAATTTTTTAAATGTTTACATAAATTTTCTTGAAGAGAGAGACAAGAGAGAGACATTACAAGCCTGAAACTGTTGACAAGATTTGCAATGTAAAGTATCATGCGTGTATCTATTTGTATCTAACGTTTATGTCTGGACGGCAACAATTTAGATCGGCGGGCAAAGAAAGACTGCGTAAGGCAAGACTGCTGCATAAATTAACAGTTTCTGCGATGGTGAAACAACGCCGTCGCTCGCTTCGATCGAACTCGCTATCGATCCGGCCCGGCGTTCGTTTCGCTTTAACGTCGGCACGCGGGGCCGCGCTGACAGTTGCATTTGGTCTCGAATTCGCTTGGTACCGTTTGGCAAAGCAATTAGATTTGAGTACGTTGCTCGTTGGTCCCGCCTGATCCTGACTGACAATTTCACGACGATTTGAGCGCGCGGCATTATGGAACTGCGAATCCGCGACGACGCTTCGCCGAGCGTGCACAGCTGTCGGCACGATCGACAATTACAAGATTCGATCTTTCTATTATCCTTTTCCTCCGCTTTCACATGAAACGAGAAGTCACGTCCGACGACGTCGTTGCTCGTAATTTCCGTCTCGTTGGAAAATATCAGCGTTTTCGATCGATCTTTCCGGATGGAAAATTTCTCGCAGATAGCACGCCTCTCGTGTACCGATCGTGGCCCGAGAGACTCGCTTTCGGGAACAAATGATCTTGCGATTGTCGTCGCTCGGGAACGAAGTGATATATTGAGTATCTGTATCGCTGCAACGAGGTTGCGTGTCAAACATCTATCGTGCGCCCGACTATTTCTAACGGTATTGAAATAATACCGAGTTGAAGGTTTTCGCAGTGTACGAAATTGCTACATTTTGAGCTGCGCGCATGTAGCTGTATTTCATTAATCTAAACGGCTTCCCTCCGGTTGGAATTGAGCAAATTTTGGGTACATATCACTTATTTTACATTTCATATTTCAAACGAGCTTTCCTTTTCTTTTATCCAAAGCAGATGCCTGAGATAATATTGGCGGAAATTTACGATATGTTTTCGACAATTCTGTTTCTTTCCTGTGGCAGTTATCATACCTTTACCAGAGAGTTTTTCTCAAATGTGAGAACTTGCTAGTGATATAAGAGTGTAAGTCAAATAAAAAATGTCGTGCCGTAAATATGAAACATGCAAACCTTTGTAATCCAAATTATTTCTCGTGAACGATTGAATATTTCGACTGATCTAATAAAGATGGATTAAAGAATTATTTGGAGAGATTTATGGAGGTTCTAAAAATATAATTACAATCGTGCTGATTCCGAATGACGCTTAGAGAAATCTTTGCAAGGCGTTACGTTGAATCCAATTGACAGGACCGTATCAGGTATCAGAGTAACTCATTTACTCACTTTGTTTATTATCTAAGTGCGAACGTTCAATTATGGCATTGCATTCTTGCGCGGTAACTGCCTGTATACATCGTTTCATTTCGCTTTATCGAAAACTGATTTACGCCGCCCTGAGCATTCAATGCCCATTCCTGTCCATATATCGTCTCTCCATTATCCGCCGGCGCCGCGTTCAATGTGGTCATTGCGTATACCGCCATTTCGATTCTCTCTGTCGCCCTATGATACATCTCACGCTTCTGTTGTGAGCGTAATGACTGATGCTCCACAATTCTTAGAAAAAACGTACGCAAAGAAGGAGCGGAATGAATATATTGTTCACAATCAGAGGCTTGTTATTGCGATGCGATGTGATTGTAATATTAATGTAATATTAATTACAATATTGATTAATAGTAATAGCGAATATATAATTTGTTTCAGAATCTTTGGCGCGTTTCATTGCGTTTGCCGTGCAATTCTGTGCAATTTCTGTGCAATTTCAAGTTGAAATTCGCGATATTCAATGACATTCCGCGGAAGAATGTCCCATCGAACGTTGTCAGATACCGATGCATTTACGCATCCATACCACGTTATATCTATCTTGTGTCATTCGCACGAACGTGTTCCTGGAACTGCTCGTATCTCCGTCTCATTCTCACGGGTTATGTGTTTGCACAATTCCCGCGTGTAATGATTCACCAAACGCGCCAAGGCGTGTCGACGCGCAGATGGATCATGCGATCTTACATTCACCCATATCGTTTCCCGCTATTTCACCATTTGATCATTGCTATTGCGGAAAATATTCCATTTTGTCAAGTATATTCGCGCGTTTCATTTAACATTAAAGCACCTCGAGAATGCATTTTATATTTTAAAAGACGTCTCAGATATCGCGATATTGCGAAATCATGTCGCAAATACTTTTGCAATTCTGAAATGTTCATTTTGAAATAAATATGCAGCGCGAGAAATAACAAATTTAGAAGTTTTATCTCTCTTTCTTTTTTTATCTAACAATTATTTGTATATTATTTTAGAATCAGCAATATATTTTTGTTAAATTTAATATCTTATCTTGTTAATATTTCCATGAAATTGTTATAAAGTGTTTTGAAATTACACTTGTTTGGAACGCAAATCGATAAAAGTTCTAGTATTTCGAAGAAGTGATGCGAAAAATATAATATAATATAATATAATATTTCATGAACTCTCATACGAGAAATGCCGTGATTTAGCGTACACTAGATTAGATCGAACGAAAGGAGAAAACAGCTGGTTGTCTCAGCTGGTTGGAAATAGATTGCGCAGGCATCGCGAAAGTCTTGGGATTTCGCGTACAAATTTTCCAAGGAAATGGGCTCGTCGAAGATCATCTATGTTATCCGTACTTAAATTGCATATTAATTTTATATAGCTTCCTATTCTATTTACTCGTAAATCGTTCCAAGATCGGCATCATAGATGGCCGACAAGGCTGCAATCAAGTAATATAATGCAATGGATTAATATTGCACATGATTTCGCATTGTTGATGTCACAGATACTCGTTCGACGGTCATGGTCCGATTTTCGTATCACGCAATAAGATTGCAATGGATTGTTCTTGAATAATTGTCTTTCTATCTATGTATCTATCTTTATTAGCTGTTGTACTGAAATTTATTGCGTAAATTACAGATTTATAATCTTTAATTAGCGATAGGCGTACTTATAAGAATATTCGAGTCGAGTCAAGATAACATATTTTTTCATATCCATAAAAAAATCACATAAATCACAAAGCGAATGTAAATCATAAAACTTTATACAAGATCAAAAATACATATGTTTGTCTGTAGCATGCTAATCAAATTTCTGAGACAGATTGGTGAGAGCCAAGTTTAATTTTTTTTACATTGCTGATTTTCACATTTTCAGCTACAAATATATTACAGGATCTTATTCCAAGGAATCAAAATCAGACACCATTCTCTAATGGATAAATTCTAATATTATACTCAACCTCATTTTATCGTGGTTAAATTGACAATCTCTCGTTATTATTCGACGGATATTCGATGCGACATATTAGTAGAGCATGTAATCTAAACCGATGCCGATGTATCGTTAGTTGTGCCGATTATCGATCGAAAGGAAGCTTAAAGGAAGACCGCATTTTAGAACGTGAAATGGAATTTTGCCGGCTATAAAAAGTTAATTGCAAAATCAGCGTCTTCGTCTCCGTAAGAAAAATTTTTTCTTAAGCTGGGAATAAATTCAGATAGCGATGATCGATAAGGTTGATTTATCTTGCGAACAGAGAGGGCGAGAAAGACGCAAATTCTTCAGAAAATCGGTAAAAGCACTTACGGTCAAATCGCTTGTCCATCGAAGAGAGAAAAATTCATACTGAACTGTAAATTTTTGGCAGCCATCGCTGAATACAATTTTCATTTTCTTGAGCAATATTACACAATTTTACTTTTTATGTATTGATCCAAATTCTCAATACTAATTTATCTTGCACGCTATTGATAAAGCTACTCAATTCGTTGGTAGTTGCTATCTTATCAGTTTTGCGATGATTACGGATTACATCATGATATAATCATGATAAAGTCCACAGGAAAGCACATTGGAGGTCATGCAAAATTAATTAAGGCGATTCCGACGAAAATGTCACCACTGACATGATCGATATATTCATTCTTCATTGTGTGTCAGAAGTTCTCCACCTCGGTGAATTGTGAACCGTGATCCCCTTTATATCGAGAACGTTGTCGATAAGAAAAAAGAAAAAAAAATAATATCCGAGGAAGAATGCATCTCGTCGCGTAAGATTCGTCGCCTTCCTTCTCGCCGCGAGTCTTAATCGATCAACGTCTTCAGCATCATTCCTTAATGATCGCTAAGGGCCGCCGTGTCGGAGTACATCGGCGAATCTCGTTCAAGCAGCTCATTCTCGCTGGACGAGTGTCACGTATCCCTTTCTTTTTCTCGAACGAGGCGATTTAATGGATACTTTTTTAAGACTACGCAGAACGCAACTAGTTCGTCTCAAGTCGAGCTCTTCTTCATCCATTGAATTCTTAAGCATTTCGAATGGCTCGGGTAAATCCAGACATTATACGCGGAACAATGTGTGCGAGATTAAATCTTGGGAAATATCCTTTCGTATAAAAGAGCTTCTCGAAATATTCCAGCAATCTTTTTCGCTAATATATTCAGTTTTTAAAGAGGAGGAAGAGAGAGAGAGAGAGAGAGAGAGAGAGAGAGAGAGAGAGAGAGTGTGTGAAATGTATATGTATTAGGAAATAACGATTAATTAAATTTATTACTTTATTAGAGTGTTTAACTCGTTGATATCAATATCTCTTTACAAATTTTTGATATGCTTTGGTTATCTATTGGAAATTACATTCTTGTTATTAACGTTGTAAAACGTCCCGATTGAAATGCGAGCCGAGAGGCAAAAAGTTAAAATATCCGAATAATTTTTCTCCGCGTTGGAAAATTCAGTCCTTTTGCGTAGTGGGCGAAAACTCGCGTTGGAAGCCAGGATTGCATCCGCGCGAGAGAATGTAATTAATTTTCGTCAAGTGAATATTTAGGAGCGCACGGCATTTCACATGACATTTTGCCACAATACGGCAGGGAAATGTTTGCGCTACGCCATGGCCGGGAACGCGGTTTTAATGATCGCCTTTCAATAGAAGGTTCTTCAATGATATTAAGATTGACATTCGTTTCATCACCAACATACGCGTGATGGACGTTCGTTTAAACGATATTTCGTGAATATACTGCGAAACTTACGTATTAATGGTTTTTTATTGTTCTTGATGGAACATAGTGGATTTTTTATTTATTGTAGGATCTATCTATCGACATTTTTCAAGGATCTTTTTTGGTAAATAATCCGTCTCTCTCTCTCTCTCTCTCTCTCTCTCTCTCTCTCTCTTTGATCAGATTTTTTAAAATTAGATCTACACCTTCCGATTTTATTACAAGTAGTCGCAAAGAATCCATCATTTATCATGCTTACGATCACACGATTTTTCCTCTTCGCGAGGAAAAATGCGAATGGATAAATGCCAAATTTATTGTGTTCAAGAAGCTCCGCTTTTCATTTCAAACGATGACTCGCGGATTTCGCGCGGAAGGGACGAAATCAAAGGATTGTTCTTTTCACATGTAAAAAGCATCTCTTTAAGGCCGTGTTTTCTTTTTCCGGTTTTTAACTGTTTCTCCGCGTGACCAGTTAATGGAATGAAAAAGCAAAACGTCATTGCAAACTGATAGAAGTGGGTTGCATCATAGCTCGCAAAAAAAATCTAGACTGTGAGTTGCCGCATGGAGATTATTTAAATCGAAACCGGCTGTGATAATGTGATCTCAATAATGTAAATGTCGATAAATAACGATGAAAATAACGATAAAAATCGATTCGATAAAAACATTCGTATTTTTCGGAATGTTTAAATTGAAAATCAAAATGAACTCATCATTAATTGCATAATTATGTCTTTATTAATCTATGTGGCTTTCATCATTTATTTTATAATATATATATTTTTTAAGAAATTTTATATACATATTCAAGAATAAGATTAATTCATACATTATATCTTCATATAAAAATTATGTCCATATGTCTTGTACGTATGAAATTTCTAAATATAATATATTTTGTTTTAAAATATGATATTATAATTTACCGTAAATTTGATGTTCAACAGACCGCGCAAGAATCGAGAATAATAGTTTTAAGATAAAATGTAAAACATATAAGTTTACAAAATAAAGAAAGTAGTGATGTAAACTTATTTAATTAAAAAATGCGTTTTACGCGCAAATTTTATTTCGCGGTCTTTATTACACTGACCCACTTTCTCGTTAGAGCTGCGAAACAGAGAAGCAGGTAGATGGTAAATGGTAAGCCCACAGCAAGTCTGTGATATTGTAGGAATTTCCTCGTTTGCGAAAGTCAGAGCGCGAATTCTCGAAATCCAGTTGAGAATCTTTGGCGCAAGTAAGTCATGTCTTGATGTCTCGCAATAGTGAAATTCCGGATGCATGTCAGACGCTGCACTCGTCGTCATCTCGAGCGGAATTCCGCATAATGCGTACATATCTTTTCACACGAGTTCCGCAATTAGGTGCTCGAGCGTTTACGACGAGCATTTAATTTAGCTTTCGAAAGCTCTATTCCTGATCGATTCTATCGAGTCAAGATGCATCGCAGGACTTTGAGCCGTCCTTCCAACAAATTCTGCACATTGTCTCGCGTAGATACTCGCCGCATCGTGATTGTAACTCTTCCGAGTTAACTCATGTCCTCCTTTGATACTTGAGTTATTTCGTGAGAAGAATTTAATGTAATGCAGTCACATGAGGTAATTACTTCGAAAATAGCGATAATAATTTTAATAATTGTTGAGAAATAAAATTGAAGACAAAACTTTTTTATTATTTTATATTTCTTAATGAATTTAACGAAAAGAATGAATTTTTTTTACAAGATTTTTTTCTAAGTGACGCATAAAATATTGTTACTTTTATTAACATTTAAGTGGTACGACATTGCAATGAGATTTTTAGCATACATGCTCTCAAACATGCCTCTCGAAGAACCGACGTTTCTTTATTTCATAGAATATTGAAGGGAGAGGGAATCTTCGAAGATGTAATCTCCCAACATAATGTCTTGGCTCTTCAATTAGATTCTATATATAGAGAATAGATCGTGCCAGCCAGTGCAACTCAGCCACTGAATCTTCCTCGGTGACCCGAATTTAATATTCGCACGATTAATTAGTCCCTATGAGTGGCATCTTTCTCTCTCTAACTAAGAGTTTTCCCCCCTTTATGAATTCTTCTCTCCTAAAATATAATCGATAAAATCACACTTTAAAGATTGAATTTCAAATTACTTCGCATTTGTAGTACGTTTTATTTCTTTTCTTTCTATTTCTCTTTTCAACATTTTTTCGTAATTGTATTTATTTTTGAATCTTTAATTCTGAGATTATTAATAATTACCGATAATCTCAAGCAAAAAATTATATTTTATCCAATCTCTGATACTTTAATGAAATGAGTTACATGTTTATAGTTTCGAATATTTTGATGAAATTTATAGAAATTTATAATATATTATAGATTTCATATTCTTCACGTATGCACACATACATACACACGCGCGCGCGTACACGCACACACACACACACACACACACACACACACACACACACACACACGCGCGCGCGCGCGCAGTTATAGCGGTTTAATAATATTTAATAATATTAAAATATGAGTAGTAATAGTGGTATAGATGTAAACAATGCAATTTATTTATTATTTAATATAATGTAGTGAAAATATTCATAATATATAGCATATTAAAGCTTTATCTTTATAAAATCCTAATAAATATTTTATAATAAAGCTCTAAATGCCAACCATGGTTGTATCTTGATTCCATTACATTATGAAGATTCTTTATTACATATTATTATCTTTAGTTTAAACGAGATTTAAAACCAATTTAATTTTATACATTTCTAATCCTCGAATATTGAAATACAATCTTTGTATTAGGTTATCGGAAAAGTCATGACGTATTTTTTCTATGTTTTTCAAAGGTCATTTATTTATATAAAGAACAAAGATCAATCAATGATATATTGCCCGTTTTGTTCGATAACCTTTTGCCATTTTTCAGTGAGTTTCATAATTCCTCGTTCATAGAAGTACCTGTCTTTATCAGCGAAAAACTGAACAAGATACTGATTACAGCCTCATGTGAATTAAACGTTATATCATGCAAGGAGTTTTGAAGAAAGCGAAACAAGTGGAAGTCTGACGGCGCAAGGTCAGGCGAGTATGGTGGGTATGGCAATACATCCCATCCAAGCTCCAATAATTTTTGACGGGTGGTCAAACTTGTGTGTGGTCTCGCGTTGTGATGGAACACAATTCCTTTACGATTAACGAGTTCTGGACATTTCTGGATGATGGATTCGTTCAAACTGTCTAATTATCGACAGCATTCGAATTGATTGTTTAGTTCCTTGGTAGGAGCTCGAAAAACACGACACCTTTAAAATCCCGCCACACTGAGAGCATAATCTTCCTCTGATAAATGTTTGCTTTTAATATCGTTTGAGGCGAATCATCACGTCGGGACCAAGATCGTTTGCGCATCACATTGTTGTAAACAATCCACTTCACATCACCAGTTATCAGTTGCTTCAAAAAAGGATTGTTTTCCTCATATTTAATGAGCATATCACAGATGTTCATACGCGCAAAGAAGTTCATCAAATGAACTTCTTTGAGTTCATGAAGAACCCAAATATCGAGCTTACTTACGTATCCCAGCTTCTTCAGGTGATCGTGAACGCTTGAATGATGGATGTTCAATATTTCTGCTCTCTCTCGTGTCGTGTAACGTGGGTTTGACTCGATCAATGCCTTTATTTTGTCGTCATCAACTTCGGTAGTCCTCCCTGACCGAGGAGCGTCGTTAAGATCAAAATCATCAGCACGGAATTTCGTGAACCATCGTTGGCACTAACGTTCTTGTAAAGCAATGCTTTGTCACCGTAAACTTTACGCAACTTTTCACAAGCTTAACGCGCGTTCTTTCCTTTACGGAAATAAAACAGTAATATATGGCGAAAATGCCCAGTTTAGTCTTCCATCTTCAACTTGTTATAAAATCTCCAAAACTCAACCAATTTTTTTTTTAGAATGAAGCTAGAAGTCAGCTGTCAAATGACATAGCAATAACATAGATGCGAATGACTAGTACTTCCAAAAATAAACTAGCGCCATCTGTTACAAAATGCGTCATGACTTTTCCGACAACCCAATATTTGACTATAGAAAAAGAAAGTTTTGAACTATTGTTAAAGAAAATTCTATTTTAATTTAGTCTGTGTCTTAAAATAGAAGAAATAGATTTGGAAATGAAAGGATTAATTCTAGGAAGACGTCTTATACCGAAACGTATTATATATAAAATAGAAGAAATAGATTTGGAAATGAAAGGATTAATTCTAGGAAGACGTCTTATACCGAAACGTATTATATCTATTGTAATGATTTAGTATTATTTCATCGTCACTATAATATCAAGATATCGCCGTGAGTTTCCTGCAAATCCTTTAATCGAATTCTGTTTGCAATTGACCTTATGAATGCTTTCAGGTATCAGAACGTCTTTTAGATTAGAACATCCTTTGAGGTGTCCAACACCACGAATTCTCCGCATTGTCTTATGAAAATGAAGGAATATCGATATCGACGAGATTTATTGGCTAATTTCTATCCGAACTGTCCTCCCCTTCCCCCCCTCTCTTTCTTCTCCTTTCTCTCCCTTTAGCATCAATTATATTTTAGCATAATTATAATAAAAATATTACTAAATATTTTAAAGTTACCTAATATCTATTTCCAATAATATATACATATATATAAAATTTTGAAAAAATCAATGGTTAAGAACCATTTAAATAAATAATGATAAGATGATAAATAATGATAAATAAATAATGATAAGACAACAATAAATATTACAAATTTACATTTAAATAATTTACAAACAATAATAAATGTTAAATAATTTATTTTCAATAATTTAGAAAAGAAACATGTACGTTTCTATTATATATTATTTCGTCTTCATTAGCAATAAAAATAAGAGAGATAAATATCAAAATACTTTGACTGTCATTGACTTTCTCAATTTGCTTTGCAATTAACAAGCTTCATATTTTTTTTTTATATTGAACTTTATTGAATATATAAATAAAGGTACATGAAACGAATATAAGGATAAAATAACAGTACACATAATATTGTGTACAATATTTAATTGCATATAATTTAATGCCAGCATTTTTTTTTAAGTACAAATACAGATTTAAAAGGAAATTAGGAGATTAATAATTGAATTACTCATGTAACATGACAAAATATATTTCGTTCCATGAATTTTGAGATTTAAAATTTTTCCCTGTGAGACTTGATTCTACGCTGTTGTTTTACTTATACATTTATTTATTCATTATGTACTTACTCGTGCATCAGGCGCGCCCGGTTAACGATAAATCTCCTTAATAGATACGATCGATTCGGTTACGCAGATGCTAGACATTACATCAGACCGTCATCGGAAATTAAAAAATGTGCTTCCATGCTTTGAAGAAAACGCGAGTCGAAGAGGGAGAGAGTAATCGAGAAGAAACGAGCGGATAATCGAGAGTTATCACGCGATCATTGCGAGGAGCGAATGATAATTGCTAGTGAAATGTTCGATCGACTTCTCGCTGCAAAAGCCGCCCGAAGGATCGCGGCATATTATTTTCCCGGCGGCAAGCCTTGAAACGACACCGATCGATTCCTCGAAGGATAACAACACTCCTCCCATCCTCCTGCCATCTTGGCAGATCTTTTTGATACGCGAATGCCCTTGGCCTGATTCCCGCCATTAGCAGACTCAGGCAAGATTTTTTTCGCATCCGTTGGGTGATCCTTACACGGAGGTTCACACTGGCTGTCAATCATTATGCTTTCGCGCGATCTTTCGATCTCAGATCCGACGAGCACAGATTTCTTCCACTATTCTTACCATCTGTAGGCTGAACCATGTTACAAACTCTATGAGGAAATTGTAATTAAAGTTGCAGCCGTTTGATTTGCATGTCAACCTCTATGCGTGGAGGGAATAGGATTGTATGATCGCGGACAGAAATAAAAAACCATTAATCCGGATCTGGCTTTCGAACTTTCGGTAACGTTATGCATACCTCGTAATCTGGCATACCCGAGCGGACTACCATCAGCAGCGAAACTCTCATTGATTTCTGTACGTTTCTAAGTAGATTTTGCTGAGATTAACGTGAGGCGAATTCATGAAATCGTAAAGCGAATAGAGATGGAATGTTAGATGGAATTTTCTGTATAACGATATTTTAGCTTTTTCCAGTCTCGGAAAAAGCGAAAGTGACTGAAATTTTGCAATAATTTATCATACTACACGTAGTTATTTTATCAATAAAATAATTTTTAATTTTTTTAATTATTATTAGTTTAATTGTAAATATTAATTATAAAGATACTAAATAAAGAGAATAAAAATAAGAAATGAAGCTACTAGAGTTCGCAAATATCTATCGACATCTTGCATAACAAATAGAAATACATGAGACGTTTCTCCTGGAAGTTCATTCGGTGATAATCGCGATCGTGATAGTGTCATTATTTGTCATATAACCGATTTGTGATTCTTAGTATGCAATGCAAAACGTGACATCTTATAGAAATAAATATGAGAGAGATACGGAATTCTTCGAATGTCGTCGATTTTCGCGAACGAATAAATTTGTTGCGAAGAAACAACTTGTACTTGACACATTTCTGATCTATTGTTTTTCAGTTGTGAGTGATCATAAGCTACTGCAAGTAGATTGGATCTCGCACATGAGCCCAAGATTGAAGACTTTGATTTAAAAGCATACTGTTGTCTACACTAGTAAGAAATTAAATTACCGCATCTGTAGAACTCAATTTATTTATTCGCAACGAGAGACTAGGAATCGGGTTATTGCGAAGCGATGCATTATTGTGGCATAATCGATTCAATCGTTATACGCTACGACGGAAAGTGAAGCATTCTTAGCGCACAACTTAAAAAAAATGTTGTAATTCATTATAACGAACGACTCGGGAAATGCGTCCCGAAGTAACTGGGAATAAAAGCATTAAAAAACTTGACGGTTTATCGGGCAGAAACTTGGTCAGAAGCAGCAGTTGAAAACTTAATCGATGCAGCAAGTATAGAGGGAAGTGTACGAATAGCACGAGACACTGACGCATCTCAAGGAGCGGTATACACACACACACACACACACACACACACACACACACACACACACACCGCGCGCGCGTGTATGTGTGTCAGTTCTGTATTTTTCTTGCTAGCGAAGGTTGGCAAGAGTTGTAAAATTTACGACGAGGCAGCAGAGCGGCTGAAAATCGCAGGAAAGGCGCACCCGTAAAAGTTGCACAGTGTGAAAGCATCGGAAAAAAATTACCACTCGGCTGTTGCTTTCCTCAATAAAAAGACTGCAATAAAAATAAAGAAGATAGAAAACAAAGGGAAGATTGATCGTGAGAATTGAGTTGTCGGCAATCTTAAACAATGTGCAATTAAATCTAATAAAAAGTATTTAATTAAGCCAGAGAGTGGTTCCGAGCGAACAAAAAAAAGGGCCCGACGGCGCGTAAGAGCGGCTTCATACGCGGTTTTGTACATCGATTTAGTATCGGCGGTGGAACGGAACGATCGGTTCGATTGTCTCACACGGCAGCGGCGGCGGCGGCGGTGAAAGCGGGCCAAAGGTGGTGAAGAAAGCAATACGAGTCCCAGCAGTGATTGCGTTCCCGCAACTGGGCAACAGCCAGTCGTGGGAACCAATAGCACCACGGTGTCCGCATCTGGGACTCCCCTTGGTGGTCGCGGTACTCTGAGCCGACGGTCCAGCCGTGATCTAAGCCCCTCGAAGAAATCATTGTCTGCGTCGTCAGTGATCGGCCAGCAGGATGCGGCGGTGGCCAATCACGGGAGCGGAGATAGTGTCGGTACCGCGTCCGGTAGCGGTACCGGACAGGATTGGCGGAAGCTAGTTGGCAGCATAAGGCGCAAGGTGCGCCGTAAGATCTCCCAGAACAACTCCAGCATATCCGAAGCCGCTTTGCAAGAGACGACAAATCGCAATCAGGATGACTTCCTCAAGGCCGCAATGAGGATCTTCCTGGTGGTGTCGCCGCCGATGGGACGCGTTCAGGTAAATGCACATATCGATCGCATTCGTTTACGAGGGTTGTTCGATAAGTCAGGTAAAAAAAGCAATAAAATCATTTTCCGGAAAATTCTTTTTCACTTTTCGACGTAGTCTCCTTGGAGCTCTACACACTTAGTTCAGCAGTGTTCCAATTTTTTGATCCCTTCGGAAAAGTAGGAAGTCTCGAGGCCTTCAAAATACGCATCCACAGCAGCGATGACCACCTCTTCATCGGACGAAAATTTCTTTTCTCCGAATTAGATCTTGAGGTTTGGGAATAGAAAGAAGTCACAAGGGGCTAAATCAGGAGAATAGGGTGGATGGGACAGTAATTTGAATCTTAATTCATGCAATTTTGCCATTGCGACTGTGGAGGTATGAGCCGGAGCATTATCATGGTGAAAGATGACTTTTTTGCGCGCCAATCTCGGCCGTTTCATTTGTAGCTCTTCGTACAAACGATTCACAAGTGTAGAATAATATGCTGTGACTGTTTGACCCTTCTGTAAGTATTCAAAGAAGATGATTCCTTAGGAATCCCAAAAAACAGTGACCATTATCTTCCCGGCCGACAAAACAGTCTTCGCCTTCTTCGGCGCACATTCACCAGGCGCTGTCCACTGCTTCGACTGCTATTTTGACTCGGGTGTATAATTATGGATCCAAGTCTTGTCTACGGTCGACGCCAAAAGTTTTGTAGATTGCGCTTAAGCATCGACAAACACTGCTGCAAAATGTCTTTTCGCATGCGTTTTTGATCGATGGTAGCAATCGCGCCCATCGTGCACAAAGCTTTTTCATTTCTAATTCTTTGTGCAGTATATTATACACCCTATCTACTGAGATGTCTACAATCTAAACTATGTCACACACCTTTATTCGGCGATCTTCTATGACGATATGATGGATTTTTTTCAATCATTTCTAGTATAGTGACTTCAACTGGACGTCCGGGGCGCGCTTCATCTTTGGTTGATGTCCGCTCTCTTTTGAATTCATTAATCCAAAAATAAACGGTCTTCAATGCTGGTGCAGAGTCCCCGTGAACTTCGTCCAATTCGGCTTTAATCTGCGCAGCCGTCCATTTCTTTAAATAAAAATGTTTAATCACTGTACGGAATTCGTCTTTCTCCATTTTTACGACAACTGCCATGCTCACTTCCAACGTCTGCCACATGTAAACTAAACGTTTTCGTTTTTGGCTGAAACTTGGTATGAGGCAGTTTGAATAGTGTTACTTCCTGGCCATATACTACACAGTTCATTGTGGCGCTATCTTGCAAAAATTTACCTGACTTATCGAACGACCCTTATACATTGTCGTACATTGTGTACTACACGTATCCGTATGTTTTGCTGTCAGATATTTTTCTATCCTCTTATCTTTCGATCGTTGAATAATCTTAATTTTTATATGTCTTATCTTCTCATAGAAAAATTGAGTAAAAACGATATGTAACAATAAGTAAAATTTAAGCTGATTAAATTTCTTTTGAATTAAATGCATGAAATAAATCTTCTTATATAAGTTTGAATGTTACATCTTTTTGTATCATTTTGAATATCTTCTTTATCACACTCTGTACATGGTCATTATACGAACTTCTTTTCTTCGACGTAACTTGCAATCTCTACACTTAAAATATATATATTACATATATTATAGAGCGTACTCTTATGTACTATCTTTAGGCGGAATCGAACAAAATGTTTGACGAAAAAGAAACATTTCATCGGCGATCAAGGCAAAAGATGCCGCGCAATCATACAATCGAATCCAATTGAATGCTTTTATTCAATAAAAGGAACTGATAATTGCCTTGCGTAGATCTAGATAGGATTTACTTTTTACGTCCAAGGATAATCTAGATAAAGGAACAGATCTTCTTCATCATTCGTTTCTACACAAAAAAATATCATCTTCATTATTTTGAGAATTGCTTTAATTGCTTTCTATGTTCCGGTTTTGTTTACATTATAATCATCGCGTTATATTCATATTTATTGAGCAATATTTATTTATGCTGTAACTATTGTATTAATATATATAATATCTATTTATGTTGAATGATATGCGAATTTATTTATTATTGTCGTGCTAATAAAGATTTTTTATTGACCCTAATTACGTCATTGAATAATAGTCGTTTCGGTATATCGTTAAAGAATTACGATGAAATATGTTTTCGGTAAATCATAACGATTAATCCTATAATAATGCAATGAGTGGATCGGCTCTGGATTACAGTCATTCTCGAAATTACGTTGACCGAGAAGTACATTATTCGTCGACGAGCCATCCGGAACGGATTTCTATCATCACAGATGCGCGAAACAAATCGTCCCTGTCGTAAAATATCCATGTCGACAGAATGCCTGGCAATTTCACGATGTTGTCACTGAATTTTTCACACATTCCTATAGTTCGTAGTATCAGCTATACAGAGCATATGTCTGGGGAATGATTAAAGAGCCAAAATTATCAAAAATATCTAGGATATTATAAGCGTTTATTTAATTATCAAAACGCGCGCGTTTTTGCTAATTAAGCACGGAAAGAACAGTTTTGTTGCTTTCAAATTGGTTGTTAGAATATAAAAAGATTTTGCAATATTACTATAATCATGCTTAAATGTTCTATATATTAATAATTTTGATAAATAATAAAATTATTTTCAAATATATATCCATCATACCAATAAAATTATTATATTCGTACATATAAAATATATATATATATATATATATATATATATATATATATAAAATATATATATATATATATAATGCAAATAATATATATATAATATTATACATATATATATATATATATATATATATATTTTTTTTTTGCAGAAAAAAATTTGACTAGATATATAGTCAATATAATCTAATTTTCTTCTGCAAAAGCGTTTTTGTGTGTCCACTTGCACCAGATGTGTGAGTCCCCTCTTGTCGTCACATATTTCGGAAATTTCGTATATACCGTGGAATGATCCCGCTATCTCTCTCCGTTTACCTGCTTCCGTTTGAATTTATCAATCAACCATGGCTGAGTGAGTATCTTAATCTATTGAACGCTCCGATTAAACAACCGGTGTGATCTCTAATCTACACTTCGACTCGGTTGCTCGATTTTATTTTATTTTATTTTTTTAATCAGATACAGACGTGCGCGTGGATAGCTCCGTATCGGTTGACGCGCGATATAACTCGTCTGTTAATCGATTACCGTCGCTGTTTGCACCGCGACCTTTCGTCTGATGTAACAATTGCATTCGATGACCTATTCTTTAACAATACGCCATGATATACTTGCGTGCATATTTGCACGCTATCGTATCGTCGCTGTAAGTGGAGGTCGATTAGACCTCGATTAGAGATAATTAATAATTCTTATTCAAATGTAGGACACATTTCTTAGGTATCGATTTTAGGTATCGATTTTTTTGGCTACATAGTATCTTTTTCAATAAAAAGAGTTAATTTTAAGATTTTGATAATCGCAATTTTTTTGCATCAGATATAATATATGAATTATTATCTTATTTATTATTTATTTGATATTATTTATATTGTATTATTTCAATTTAATGATTATATCCTTTATATAATGTGGAAAAAATTTTCTTCTTATCGTATAGACGTTCTCTTTTGAATGCTAGTAACAATGACATTGCAGATCAAAGATATTTGACCCAGATTTGGAAGTGTTAGATTGAGCACATGATGATATCATGATATATCATGATACATACGTAACATGATATATACATACTTGCATATGCGTTTAATGTTTTTTTAGTTTACTTTTTTAAAAATAAAATATAAATGATATAAATGATATGTTTAGGTCATAGGTAATTTATGTAAGTAAATTCGAGATCCCGAAAGATGTGAGGCTGCTTCATAAAGACATACCCGTGAAAAAATCCATGTATAAAAGTGCTTGTTACATCACTACTTCATTTATATTAAAGAGAACCTCTTGTAAAATCAAACGTTGCACTGCATCGTCTTTGCAAAAAAAGTTCGTTGTTCCTTGTTATATTTCCGACTTTATAGAAAGGAACATTTGCACATCTTTAACATAATTTAATTTTATTCGTAATTGTCACGATAAATCTAATTAAGGTATATAATGGCTATTATGGATTCCGTGCGAGCGAGTAAATCTTTTCGAAAATCTGTAATTTTTTTAATACAAGCACAAAATAAAAATTTTTAGATAAACTTTTTTCATCGACGTTTATTTTTCTCGTTTCTTTTCTCTAACGTACGTATAGACGGTCTCTTTTGAATGCTAGTAACAATGACATTGCAGATCAAAGATATCTGATCCAGATTTGGAAGTGTTAGATCGAACCATGGGTAGTGCCACATAATATCATGATACATACGTAACATGATATATACATACTTGCATATGTATTTAATGTTTTTTTAGTTTACTTTTTTAAAATCGTCAATTTGATAAAATTTTGTTTTTTTATTATGTGCACAAGCCATATCTTGTTAAATATAAAAAATTATAATCAAAATTTTAATAGAATAAAATAGATTTAACGTAAAATTTCAACTAATTATTTGAAAATTTATCTGAGAAATTATTTATGAAATAATTCTATTTAAAATAAAGATATAAATAGCAATTCAAGTATTTTAGTAAATACTAAAGTATTTAGAGAGATGTCAAATATGAAATGTTATTAATTTATGAAATGTTATTAACATTACTTTGATCTTCTATTTTTTTATATAAAATGATGATGATACTACACATGATGTCAAATTATTTTAGCATTGTCAGCAGTGTACGCGTTATTTATTTTTCTTGATGTAGTTATTATAAAAAATTTAATCATTCATTTTCATTTTCCTAATATTAATAGCAGCCTTTTACTGAGTTAAAGTAATGGAATGAATATATTCTACCGTAAAATTGTTGTCAGTAGCATATTTTAAAAGATCTGAGAATGTCATTGAAATGATTGAATGATATGTGCTATATCCAGTATCTTGTTACTTGGAGGATAATATAAGAGAGATGAAGGGAAAGGATATATAAAGCATTTCTTTCAATCACTCTTATGCGTATACTGAAGAGAGTAATATATCATTAAAATATTTCGATCACTGTCGTAATTATCCTTTTTTGAAAATGCTTCTTTAAAATAAGATAATTTATCGTAAATGCTTTATTGCTTTTATGATATATTTAATTATTATGATAGTGGATTAAATTTGATTTTTGTGCCAATATTTACATGAACAAATTAATTATTAGAAAGACAATGAAGAGAGTAACTAACTCGTTTTTTTTTAATTTATTTATTTTCTATGACATCTTTATAATTTTATTTAATAGCAATTTCTCAATTTATTGCACAAGCAAACGTGCCATAATATAATATTCTTCTCGCTAAAAATAATGAGCAGTATGTTACTCGAAGAGCGACTGTAAGCATGATCACGTTCATTGCTGAAACTAAATGGACCATCTTTTCTACTTTAATCAAAAATATATAACTTGACTCGCGCATCAAAGATTATGAAACGATAATGAAAATTCCGCTAGCTCAGCTGTAATATAAAATTAAAAGAGGAGTATAATGGTGGAGAAGGAAAGATAAAGAGGAGAATATATCAAGCATCAAGTGGCCATCTTGTTAGATAAGGGAAGAGGTAATGTTTTGCGAGAGATTGATGACTGACGGGAAATATGAAAAGGGAGTATGGACAAGGGTATGAGTAAGAAGAATGCGGATCAGAAGGGTTCGGCAGAGGAAAATTGATGGCGTTAGAAGGTATGCATGCGTCTGCGTGCGTGTGTGCATACATCGGTATGTAATATACACATGCACACATTCAATATGTATGTATATATAAATATATATATATATATATATTTATTTATATGTGTTTAGATATGTATTTATGATATTTATTTATGATATGTATTCTTCTTCACTCATCTCGGTTATAAAGTCTTAAGAATAAATGACGGTAGAAATAATCTTTGACCTGATGCCAGGCAGCCAGCCAACCTTAAACCTCAGAGACTTTTTCTACTTTCCCGCGCGAAGACTTTCGACTTGTGTCTCTTCATCATGATTGAATCTTATCAACTCCTAACAGTGCTTCTCAATTTCAAGAAATATATCAGCTTAAGCATGAGACTCACTCAGTTACGAGCTGCGCGTGTATTCAAATCCAATCTTCTCGTCTTCCCAAGAGTTGAAATTGCTATCCATCACGTGGTATCTATCGCGTACAAGAATACAATTCACAATTTTTTTTTTTATTAAACATTCATGTATATTTATATAGATATATCGAGAAAGGAGAGAGTTGGAATTAAACGAGTTTTTATTTTAAAAATATAATTATTTGTTTATTTAAATTCAGTTTAGTTTAGATAATTATTGTGCTAAAGAATTTTTTTGGCGGATTTTCATTGGTCGGGATTACTAAGACGTCTTTTTTTTTCAAAGCTTTTTTAAAGCTTTTTAAAGTCCTATCGTGCTGCACATTAATTAAAATAATTATTACAAATGAAGGTTTTGTTTCAAGATTTGTTTCACGAAACAAATACAATATTATTTCTACAATGTGACAGCGTACGCAACCGTGTACTGGGACACTTTGTCATTCGAATCCCTCATTGTTGTACATCGTTTAGAATAATCGCAGCAACCGTATTCGTCCCGAGGCAATAAACGATGACAAATCGCGTCGCGGCGGCGCGCGCTAATTAGTTCCTCAGAGTAATTACGATCACTCTTGGAGATATGGCGGATAACTTAATGAAGCACCAATTTACGTTTTGATATACAATTTACCGATTATGTGATTAAATCAGACCCTGTACCCCGCCTGCCTCTCTAATGGAGTTAAGTTTTCCAGCTGCATGCCTTCTCCGTGGCAACATATTTGTGCTCCTAGTAAGGTGTTGACAAAATATGGCCCTGAGCTACTTGCCTTAAGCTCCATTTATGTAGTTTGCTGCCGCATATCGCGTCGGCCCAACTTCGAGAACGCGTAAGCCGCATAGATATTATATGTAGAATAAAGTAAATATACCATATATGCATAAGTAAACTGTTATAATACAAGATAGTTCTCTTAGAGAATTGGAAAATCAAATTGTCTGAATTTTATATTTCTCTTCACCATTTTTTTTTTGGAAAACTGAATAAATATATAAAAACAAAAAATATACAAAAATAATTTAAATAATATTGTACTCTATATGGAGAGTAGAAAAATATTTTTCTTATCAAAAAGTTATCAATACAGATATATATATATATATATATATATATATATATATATATTAAAAAACATAATAATAGATCACACCATCAAATTTACGCGTAATGAAGCTCGCATGGAATGATAGCGCTCGTAGCCCTATTAACGCCAATCAGCAAAATAAGCTTTTATTTTTATATCTGAAGAATAAGTTTATAGATTGAATTCTAATTAGAATTAGATTAATCGAAAGCTAAATTACATCAGAAAAGTATTTTTTTCTTTGTATCCTACGTATGGATTAATGCAAAATCCTTAATGTAATGTTCAAATGTATAAATTTTATAGTAAGAAAAGTAAGTTGTGTAAGAAATAATACGATGATGTGGACGTTATCATTATTAGACAATTTTGCACGATTTTCTTACTTTTGACATCATTACCAAAATGTTATATTTAAGATGGCACTTGCAATTGTGAATAAATTTCTGACAGATGTCTGATAAATATCTTTTAAAAAATAAAACTTAATATTAATGAAAGAGAAGTTATCTAGTATCGATGATATATAATACAATACAATATATTTTGAATTTCCTCTTGATTGAAAGTAAAATGAATAATATAATGTCTAATATATTTAAATAACAGATATTTATTATTAATAAATTACAGTGCGTGTATGATAGAAGTTTTTACAGCTTTAAAAAAATCTATAAAGCATAGTTGTGTACAATCTGCATACTTTGTAGCAAAAAGCAAAAATTTACTACGGAAACGAATCCTTCGTGTAATTTTTGTTATTTTCAAAATAATTAAAATAATTGTTATTTCTAAAATAATTTTTAAATAATTTAATAAATTATCAATGATATCTTCTGATAGATTATGCTAAAACACACACACACACACACACACACACACACACACACACACACACACGCGCGCGCGCGCGCGCGCGCGCAAAAGTGCTTATTACAAATATTACCAAGATTATACAAATTCGAAAGAAAGATTATATAATAATTAGCAAAAACAGTGTTTAAAATGTTAAATTCACAATAAAAATTTTAATTAAAGAATTCTGTTTAATTTAACCATGTCTTAAAATTTAAGAAACAGAATAAAAATATAAGCATTACACTGTATAAAAAAATTGCATATTCTAATTTAATATATTGATAAAGATATATAAAGTAACTCTTTTAAAAAGTAATAAAAAAAATTGTGTCAAATATATGTGTCTCTTATTGTATATGTATCCTTATACTAGGATGGGATAGGATAAATTGGTTTGTAAAGCAAATATTAAACGCAAAATTTATTTATACGAGGGTAGTTTGAAAAGTTCGTGCAAAAATGAAAACTATTTAATTTTTCGAGATAAACCTTTTTTATTTTTTAACACAGTCTCCTTTTAGGCTTATACACTTCGTCCAACGCTGCTCCAGTTTGTTGATCCGAATAATATGATTGATCCAACTGTGCAAAATAGGCATTCGTCTCCGCAATCACCTCCCCTTTTGAATGAAATCTCCTTCCTGTTAGTCTCCTTCCTGTTTCTTTGCATTGGAGAATAAGTAATAGTCCGAGGGAGTCAAATCTGGAAAATAGGGGAGATGCGGAACGAGTTGGAATCGTAACTCCAATTTTGCAGCCACCACTCCGAAGGAGTAAGCTGGTGCGTTGTCGTGATGGAGAAGGACTTTCTTATGGTTCAATCGTGGACGTTTTTCTTGCAGCTCGGTTTTCAAACGGTCTAATAACGATAAATATTCACTTGTAATAGTTTTATTTCCCTTTTCCACATAGTCGATGAATATTATTCCTTGCGAATTCCCAAAAGATAATCGCCATAATCTTCCCGGCCGAAGGAATGATCTTCGTCTTCTTTGGTGCAGATTCTCTACTGGCAACTCATCCTTTGGACTGTTTTTTGGTCTCAGGCGTGTAATGGTGTATCCATGTTTCGCCCACAGTGACAAAACGATGCCTAAAATCCTGTGGACTCCGTTGGAACAGCAAACATTCCTTGGAACACGATTTCGTTTTTGGTCAATTGTGAGCAATCGCGGCACTCATTTTGTAATTTTTTCATATCCATTGATACAAAATATTATGTATCTGTTCGAGATGCCCACAGTATTGGCAATTTCACGCACATTGATTCTTCTATCATCCATTATCATATCATGGATTTTATAATATCAATGATTTCTGGAGTAGTAGCCTCAACAGGACGTCCAGAACGTTCAGCGTCACTTGAGCTTATATGGCCACTTCGAAACGTTTGAAACCATTTATAAACTATTTTAATCGAAGGTGCAGATTCACCATAATGTTTATCAAGCTTCTTTTTAATCTCCTGAGGCGATTTGTCTTTCATAAAGTAATGATCAACACACGAAATTCTCTTTCATCCATTTTTTAGAAATCACTCGACTTTCTCGAGTCAGACGAACGCCAAATACAAAGAAATAGATCAATTTGACTTGATGTGTGTTCTTCCAAGAGATGCTACTAATTGAAAATAATCTCGATATACATCAGTAGTACTATCTTTCTAACTTTGCACGGACTTTTCAAACCGCCCTATCGTATATGATGATCATTATGATGAGAAACATCACGATTATTTAATTGAAACCAGAGAAATAGTTTGAATGCATTAATAATTGTAAAATAATAACTCATTGGGCAATTTGTAAATCATTCAACAATAACGTTGTCATCGATCGAAAAAATCCATTGTTGACTGTAAGACGTATATTTTAAACCAAGTTTTACATGTTTTTAAATAACAGACGTTTTATAACAGATGAAAGAAATATTTTAAAATAACTGTTTTGACTCATTTAACGATAACACATTGAAGATGATTTAATTTAAGTTTGAAATTTTTGTATTTTATTATTGATATTCATTATTATATACGTTTTTAGCACTTAAACCTTACTTTTTTTATTCTCCTTTTAATTTTTTGGAAAACCATCTATATGATTATCGAGACTGTATTTATCAAGACTTTACTTTTAAAGTTGCACATTAATCATCAAAAAATTTAATCGACAAAAGAAAAGAATCCTGTTAAATTTTTCTTAATATCTGACAATCGTTTAATTTTCGTCATCATTCAAAACATTTCATGATTATTTGAAAATTTATCAGCAGATGCAAGGTAGACTTAATCTCCCATTGTGCTTTGCTTCTCTCTCGCAAAACAGAAGTTACTGCGGTCAAAACGTTTTGCAGCACGCCCAATTTCTAGATTTAGTACAGCTGCTGCATAAGAACCTTGAAATTACATTCCCACTTGCGAAGCTTTCCATGTGTGGAGTAGAGCTCGATACTGTCGGTTTAGTGTTCTGATCCACTGCCGGGAAAACAGACAGTTAAATGAGAAGCGACGGGTGACACATGAAAGAGAGCTCTCCAAGTATTTTTGACATGAATCAAATTGTTAACGATGTCAATCAGATGCAAAATGAAACGCTGAAGAAAAAAATTCTATAAATTTGTTTTGTAAATTAATCCAATAAGAATCTTTAATTATTTTGTTACTTAATTATTTTCAATAAATGTCATTTCTCTTATAATTAATACCGCGAAGAAACACCAATGCGAAGTCGTTTGAAGTCGTATATTTCTTACTGTTGAAAATGCAAGACTTGAAAATGCGTGCGCGCACATGAAAATATGATGATAGACTGAACAGCAAGTTTACCCGGGAAAAAAGTTTATATCTAATTATATATAATTATATCATATTGGATATAATTATATATAATTATATATAATGAGATCTATTAATATTACAAATTATATGCAATTATATCAAAACATTTATAACTCCATATAAAGTTATATTGAAATTCTTTTCGGATAAAATATTTAGATCTAATTATATGTAATTATATCAAAATATTAATAATTCTATGTATTAGGTGTACAAAAAAGTTCTGAGCTTTAGATTTCATACAATCGAAATAACAATTTAAATTTTATATATCTTCCCGCCCTTTTGTGGTTTTAAAGCGTTGACATTTGGCCTTCTAAAATGCCATACGGTTTGGCGTTTGATGCACATAACCTCAAAAATCAGTAGTGTTCACGATGGCAATAATAAAAGAGCATATTCGATTTTCCATCCACTTCGCGTTTCATCTGAAAAAAAATGCTGCTGAAGCCACTGCAATGATTTGTGCTGCATATGGAGAGAACGCTGTAAGTCATACTACATGTAAAAGATGGTATCAAAAATTTCGCTAAGGAGATTTCAGTCTTGAAGATGAACCTGGATGTCCTCAAAAGATTGAAACGGACGAATTGCAAGCACTGCTGAATATAAACTCTGTGCAAACTGAAAAGGAGCTTGCAGAACAACTTGGCGTTACGCAGCAAACCATTTCCGTATGTTTACATACGATGGGAAAGGTTCAGAAGGAAGGCAGATGGATTCCGCATGAATTGTCCGAAGACAACAAAAATCGTCGGCGTGACACTGCACTCACTTTGCTTTCAAAGTTCCGGAAAAAAGATTTTCTGCACAAAATCATTACAGGCGATGAAAAGTGGATTCTTTATGATAACCCTAAACGTAGAAAATCATGGGTTGACCCTGGTCAACCTTCGACATCGATGCCAAAGCCCAATATCCACATCAAGAAGGTTTTGCTCTGTATCTAGTGGAATTGGAAAGGTGTGTTGTATTATGAGTAGTTACAACCGGATGAAACAATCACGGCAGACCGCTACCAACAACAATTGACCAATTTGAGCGATGCATTAGAAGAAAAGAGACCATTTACTGGCCAAGGACGTCGTAAAGTGATCTTGCTTCATGACAATGCTCGACCACATGTTGCGAAAGCGACTCAGGAATTTGGCTGATACACATTTCGTGAGATTTGAAGAGATACGAAAATGCATTGATGACTTTATCGCTTCGAAGCTGGTGAGCTTCTATCGTCAAAGAATTCGCAAGCTACGAAAGATGGCAAAAGGTCGTTGATGCAAACGGGGAATATTTCGCTGATTAATATTTTTTTGTTTGTTTTTGAATAAAGATTGAATTTTACAAAAAAAAGCTCAAAACTTTTTTGTACATCTAATACAATTATGTAAAATTATATTGAAATTTTTTTCGAAGAAAAAGTTTATATCTAATTAGAAATGATTATATCAAAATGCTTACAACTTCAAATTGAACAAAAATTATACAAAACTATGTTTCTTTTTTAAATAGAAAAATATATAATACATTAAATTATATAAAAATTTATACCTAATATATTATGATGCATCAAACTAGGTATAAATAATAATATCTAAGCGAGAGACATTTCCGAGATATTACGTGTTTAGTTGATATTGTACGATTTATACGTATATACATATATACGAATATACATAATTTATGAACACAATTTCAATCAAATATAAAGGATAAAGGATCCTTAAGGAAAATTTTAAGTTTAATATAATTACACTAGTTTACTTCGTTTATTTTACGAAAAACTTAATATTTTATATATGAGAAAATAATAAATATAAATACAAATATTATAAATAAATATACTTAAAAATATATTAGTATTTACCACAAAAATGGATCCATTAAAAACTTGATCTAATTGTATTTAAAAATGTATAATTATATCTAATTTTATATATATATATAGATAGCAAGTAGCAAGATGACGTCATTATGATTTAAGGTCATTTCTCATCATTCGACGTCAGTGTACTAAATAATGATATAAAAGAAATGTGATATTTTTTTGCAAAATAATTACGAGTTTTCACGACTGGTTCGTGGTCGGGCCTCGTCGTGACGCACACCCTCCCTTCTTATTCGGGGGCTCGAACCATGCTTGATGCAATCTCTCCTGCCGCCCTGCAGGAGGACCCATTGTTCTCTCTTCGCCTGTTTGAAAAAATGCGGCTTCGCCGCGCTTCACTCAGAGGGAATAATTGGTTTTTCCGGCTCTACTTTGCAACGAGAGAAACCGCTTCGATGACGTTGGCAACTGAGAAGTGATGGGATCGAACAAGCGTAAGCGGTGGAGCATTGGCGCATCAGAATTATTTGTATATTTGCCAATGGCGTTGGAAGGTGTCGCCGCTGCGGTCCGACCTGCATCCATCGAGTGAGAAACCAACATCGCTCTGGAGTGCCGGTCGTGAGGATTCGAAGGAATACATGTATATATGTATATTGTAATGTGTGTGTGTGTGTGTGTGTGTGTGTGTGTGTGTGTGTGTGTGTGTGTGTGTGTGTGTGTCATTGTATTATTGACGTGTTATTCTAAATACATTATTTGCGATAAATATTATCACATGTCTCGGTAATCGAAGGGATAAGATACCTGCCCAGTAAGCAGGAGATCCAGGTTCGATTCCTGGCTGAGGTGGTATTTTTTCGCAAAATAATTACGAGTTTTCACGACTGGTTCGTGGTCGGGCCCCATCATGACGCATACCCTCCCTTCTTATTTGGAAATATTACGAAATATTATCGTCATGAATATATCGCCATTTCATCGTCATTTTTAAGTCATTTTTAATGAATAAACATTGAACATTATTAATTATCTTTTTTAAGTAACTATAATATAACTGTAATATAACTATAATATAACTAAATAAGAAAAATATTTCCCATATTTAATACAGTTATTAACAAATTCATTAACAAGTAAATAAAATATATACAACAATTTATAAACATTTTCATAAGAATAATGATTCACATATTAACATAACATAAGTTCACGGCTCTATACATGTAATTAAATTATTTACAAAAATTACATATGCAATTGAGATTTTAAAATTGCGACTATATTTATACAATATAGTAATATTCATTAACCAGATTTATCATATTTTAAGCAAAGATCTCGCAATCACTTATTTGGTCATTTCAGTAACAAGTTTCATCCCAATACTTAAGCAGCATCGAGTAGGATCTTCAAATTGATAGGTGACCGGTTTTAGAAACATACGATAATATGAGATAAAAAATGTTTCATCGCTTTCTCTCATTTTTTTTTCATTTTTTCATTTTTTTCACTTATTTTCTGTAAGGATATTTTATGTTACATATATTATAGATTTTCAATACTAACAGTCAATATCGGAACGCAATCGTAATTTTGTCGTAATAAATATGCATAATTTGATCTGTTCATATATAATCATAAACAATTTTATCTATTTATATATAATTAGATCAGGTCAAAATTCATACATAATTAGATCTACAAAATTATATAATTATATATAATTAGATATAAAACTTTTTTTTCCGGGTAATTATTTATTCGTGCTTAGGCTAATGTACCCCGAGCAAATTGTAGAAGTATTTCAGTATTCTAGAAGGTTATTAAATTCTCAAGAACATTTCAACAACTTCTTGATTATCGAACTCAAAAATTTAGTATGTGAATAGATTTGCCAGCCTATTGCGGTTTATTGAAATGTCGGACATCCACAATATTGGATAATATGAACTTATAGGTGAACTATTAGAGCAGTTAATGTTCTAGTCGTGGTCCATTATTATTGAACAATAGATTGTCTGCACGGCTTAGAGACGGAAGCCCTTCCAAATATTTTAGCACCGGAGTAATATCCCATGTTGAATCATACTTGGGCTTCGACGGGTTTTTTTTTATAAATACCTTTAAAAAAACGTGCTATAAATCCATCTTGTGAAATATTATATAAGAAAATAAGAGCAATCATTGATCTGGTAGTATTCAAGGTACTATAACTCGCGCCTTCTTTAAATCTTTTAGTCAAAAAGACAAAAAGGTCTATGGTAAACGGTCCGAAATTCTTTTCAATTTCTTGAAATACTATACTAGATACCTCCCATTCAGTATCAATATTAATGATACGTGATGTTACGTCTACTTCTATATTTTTATCAGATGGGATGTACAACGCCATGATTCAAATTTTTCTCCTTTCACACCACTACCATATTTTCCGAACTAGATTGTTGAGGTGAGGAAATTTGACTCCTCCAACTTTGTTATAATTAATATAAGCTATTGCTGTCGTGTTATCCAATCGTAATAAGATCTCGCAAGCAGACAACTCGGATGCAAAGCTCATCAAGGCGAAGAAGGCCGCATTAAGTTCTAAATAATTTATGTGGCGCTTCTTTTCCTCCTCCAAAATCCATGAATACTAGTATCTCACAATGGGCGCCCCAACCCGTTAAGGAAGAATCTAATATATCATCATTTTAAACGTCTGCGTTCTGATGGGATTAAAACCCGATGCGATTATGTCTCCACCAGTAAGTCCTCCTTTACCAATTCTAAGTCCTACCAGTTCTAAGTCCTCCTTTACCAATTTTATTATGTACATTCCGCCATCGAAATTGTTATTATTAAATATTAAATAGTGCTAGAACTTTTTCTCTCTCGAATTTCTTGACATATACTTTGCTATGCTCTATCGCAAGACAAGCTGCTGCTAAAACACTTAGCAATCTCGCTATCTTGCGGATCTTGTATCGTCTTTCCTCGTGAAATCGGTTCAATAAATCTATAATCTACACTTTCTTTTTATCTGTCAACTCTAAACAGAACGAATTCGAATTAATCTTAAAACCTAAATAATTACCTTCTCGATTAGGTATTAGTGAACTCTTCTGATAGTTTATAAATCCTAAATGTTCTAAAAATTTCAAGATATAATTAATATTACTTTGACAGATCTCTTTAAATTTGTGTATAAAAAGAATATCATCTAAATATATTATCGCTATTATCCCTCGCGATCTCAGATGATTCATAATGGTTTCAATTTTGTAAATACATACTGGCTAGTATACAAAGCCCAAAGGGAAGACAAGTAAACTGATACAGTTTATCGAGAAGTTTGAATCGAAGGTATACCCTATGTTCTTCCCATATAGGAATAACATGATAAACTTTCTTTAAGTCTAGTGAGCTCATATATGATCCTCGCGACAACAAATCCCTTGCCGATCGAATGTCCTTCATTTTGAAATGTTGAGTATCTATGAATTGATTTAATTTTTTCACGTTAAAGATGAACTTATTTGATCCATCCGCTTTTTTAACGAGAAAATATGACGAGATAAACTGTCCACTAATTTCCGCATATTCCTCTATAATGTTGTTATATAACATCTTTTCAATTTCTAACCTTATTATTCTTACTTGCTTACCTGCACTATTCCTATTTATTGGAATTCTATGTTGATACGGAATTTCTCGGAATGGAATCCGATATCCTTTTAACCACTTTAGAATGTGCTATCTGATGTAATAGCTGTCTAGTTTTCCCTATATTGAAAGATATTTATTAGATTCGGAAAAATAAACGGAGACGGACTGGATTTGAACTCGGAATCCCTCGCCTACTACTAAGACACTTAGTCTGCACGACCGCGACGGCCTCCGACGACCTCCTCTCTGTTAGCTGTTTATATTCCGAATTTTTTTCATGACGCTTACGGTCTATTTCTTACAATATTTATGAAGATGGCTATATCTGTTACCGTTATTTCTTTGATGATGATCGATTTGTCATCCAACTGTTAAATCTCTGATTAGTATAGAGTGTGTCATTTTCTGATTTCTGGGTCTGAAACGAATCACATTTTTCCGTTGATCCGGTCCCCGTTGATAACCCATCTGCCGATATCTGACAGGTGGATATTTCATATTTCCCTGATTCCGTTCCATTAAAAACTTTCATGAATTAATACTTTTTTTCCGGATTTTTAATGCTAGTACAAATTTTCTCTAAGGACTTTGCTTCCTTTAGTTGTTCGGTGAATTGTTATGCCCGTACAGCCACTGATCAAATTTAGCTCTTTCTAAAGTCGGTTTTATAGCTTTGTTCATCGGAGGCATAATAAACGCTCTCCTTAGTGATAGCTGGTGATGTACTTTTGTTAGCAGTTGGCCTGTATCACAAAGATATTTTGTGAATTTCTTCTGGTCTATGCCTTCTTCGGATACATCTAATATCATAGATACCGCCGCTGCTAATGCTAAATAGCCGATCCGACACAATTCTGTGCTTCAACGAAATGTTGGTCTCTCTTGATCGCAATCTCTGTTAAGATCGGCTTTATCTCTAAATTTATTTTAGAAACTTCCGAAAAAAAATCTCCTTCCCTTAGATATGATTCCAAAATCGTTCTCTTATTGCTCTTTGGCAAACCTTCTCGCATTTCTGTCATTTATCCTTTAATTCAAAGTGAAAATTCACCTCAATCATTTTTGAACATCTTAATCTTTTCCTAAAATTTTTGAGATTTCTTCTGAAACAACTTCCTTTTCAAGAGAATCCTGATATATTGTGTTAATATCTATTGTTGGATCTGTCATTTCATTTGTTTCCGACAAACTATTCATTGCTGTTGAAATGACATTTGACAAGCTATTGTCTTCGTCGAATTTTCCTTATTTCCCTGCATAATTAATTTCCCTGAAATATATACAGAGTGTCCTGCATTTGGAATACGTGATTTTTTATGCTAAAAAAAACAACTTTTTCCTTTAGCAAAATTGCGTGCGAGGAGTAGTTTTTACAGTAAATCAAATTAAAAATGACGAATGAGCGCGCGTACACACACACACACACGCACGCACGCACGCACGCACGCACGCACGCACGCACGCACGCACGCACGCACGCACGCACGCACGCACGCACGCACGCACGCACGCACGCACGCACGCACGCACACACACACACACACACACACACACACACACACACACAGGGTGTCCAAAAACTCCCGCATTTGGAATATACTACGTGATTCTTTATATTAAAAGAAACAACTTTTTCCTTTAGCAAAATTGCGTGTGACGAATAGTTTTTACAGTGGATCAGATTAAAAAACTTGATGAATGAGTATATATATATATATATATATATATATATATATATATATAATTACTCATCATAACTATATATTAGCATCTGGCATCCATTATATTAAGTGTACAAAAAAGTTCTGAGCTTTTTTTTGTAAAATTCAATCTTTATTCAAAAACAAACAAAAAAATATTAATCAGCGAAATATTCCCTGTTTGCATCAACGACTTTTTGCCATCTTTCGGATAGCTTGCGAATTCCTTGACGATAGAAGCTCACCGGCTTCGAAACGATAAAGTCATTAATGCATTTTCGTATCTCTTCAAATCTCACGAAATGTGTATCAGCCAAATGATGCTGCAGCGACCGGAATAAGTAGTAATCGGAAGGCGCCATGTCTGGGCTATACGCCGCGTGCGGGAAAAGTTCCCAGCCTAATGCAAAGATATGGTCCTGAGTCGCTTTCGCAACATGTGGTCGAGCATTGTCATGAAGCAAGATCACTTTACGACGTCCTTGGCCAATAAATGGCCTCTTTTCTTCTAATGCATCGCTCAAATTGGCCAATTGTTATTGGTAGCGGTCTGCCGTGATTGTTTCACCCGGTTGTAACAACTCGTAATACAACACACCTTTCCAATCCCATCAGATACAGAGCAAAACCTTCTTGGCGTGGATATTGGGCTTTGGCATCGATGTCGAAGGTTGACCAGAGTCAACCCATGATTTTCTACGTTTAGGGTTATCATAAAGAATCCACTTTTCATCGCCTGTAATGATTTTGTGCAGAAAATCTTTTTTCCGGAACTTTGAAAGCAAAGTGAGTGCAGTGTCACGCCGACGATTTGTTGTCTTCGGACAATTCATGCGGAACCCATCTGCTTTCCTTCTGAACCCTTTCCCATCGTATGTAAACGTACGGAAATGGTTTGCTGCGTAACACCAAGCTGTTCTGCAAGCTCCTTTTCAGTTTGCGCAGAGTTTATATCCAGCAATGCTTGGAATTCGTCCGTTTCAATCTTTTGAGGGCGTCCAGCACGCGGTTCATCTTCAAGACTGAAATCTCCTTGGCGAAATTTTTGATACCATCTTTTATATGTAGTATGACTTACAGCGTTCTCTCCATATGCAGTACAAATCATTGCAGTGGCTTCAGCAGCATTTTTCTTCAGATGAAACGCGAAGTGGATGGAAAATCGAATATGCTCTGTTATTATTGCCATCGTGAACACTACTGATTTTTGAGGTTATGTGCATCAAACGCCAAACCGTATGGCATTTTAGAAGGCCAAATGTCAACTCTTTAAAACCGCAAAAGGGCGGGATATATAAAATTTAAATTGTTATTTCGGTTGTATGAAATCTAAAGCTCAGAACTTTTTTGTACACCTAATATATCACGTATTTTCGTGCCTATCGAATCGTATGGATTTCGACGCTGAAAACTGCGTATGGCATTTTGAAGTAATTTAAACATATATGGGCCTTCCTTATTACGTCACGTATTTACGTGTTGCACTCTCTGTCGGCTTCGTATGGAATCCGGCATTTGAGGATTTGTATGGAATCGTCAACGAGAGACATCTAATAATAATTTACATAGAAACAATTACCATCTGAACATACCAGTACTAATTTCTGGAGATCTCCCATTTGATTGATTTACAATAGTATGGGATTCCCGCGATTTGCACCAATGATTTTATAACAGTAGTGAGGTTTATCTAACTGATCTTGTATTTTACAGCTTTCTTTCAGTAACTTCTCGTTTCCTACCACTGTCTTTCGATTTTTCCCTTGATCTTGAATAATCTATTTTTTCGCACTCCGAACATTGTGAGATATCGAGTATATGGACCAACTACATTTGTTATCATCGAGAACGAGACTTGTATAATAGCGTATTATACGAATGAAATTTACAGGTTTTGGAAGCGTATGTCGATCGGAAAGCGTTAATTTCGAAACCAAAATAGAAGCTTGCGTTGTAGAAATTGTTGAAGCGAATACGTTCGCATGCACTACGAAATATTACACCCACAGCGAGAATTAGAGACCTGGACAAATTTGCAATTTTAGTTTATTCGTGATTTGTATCCAATATCTATGTAATATAATACCAAACAGATCGGAATGCAACCTTGTAATTTACGTACACGTGATCTCATTGAAATTATGGAATTATATAAGTATATATATATATATATATATATATATATAAGTATATACATATATATATATATATATATATATAATTAAATTATATATATATTAATTATATAAGTATATACATATATATATATATATATATATATATATATATGTGTGTGTGTATATACGAGGGTAGTCTGAAAAGTTTTGAACCTAACATAGAAATAACATAGAAACAAGTATTTTTTCAGTCAAATATAGTTTTATTTTTCAACATCTTTTAAGTCGATATACACTTTTCCCATTGATACTCTAACCTCTTTAACCCTTCCAAATATTGGCGTCTTGCTCCACAAAATAGGCGTTTACGTATGCGATGACCTCCTCATTCAATGAAAATCTTTATCCTCCAAGCGAAACTTTAAGCTTAGGAAACAGGAAAAAGTCACTGGGGGTCAGATCTGGTGAATACGGTAGGTGGTCAACCAATTCGAAGTGCAGTTCGTAAATTTTGGCGACTGCCGAAGTATGAGTAGGTGCGTTGTCTTGATGGAACCGCACTTTCTTCTTCTTCAAATGCGGCCGTTTTTTTGCAATTTCTGCCTTCAAGTAATGATGTGTAATACGCTCTCTATTGTTTTACCTTTTTCAAAATAGTCGATACGCACAATTCCGTGACTATTCCAAAAAACAGTCGCCATTACCTTCCCAGCTGATGGAACCGTCTCCATCTTTTTCGGAGCAGGTTCAATTGCAATCCATTGTTTTGACTGTTCTTTTGTCTCTGGAGTGTAGTGGTGGATCCAAGTTTCATCTATAGTTATGAATCGACGCAAAAAATCTGACTCGTTTCGCTTGAACCGCTCCAACAGGGCCTTGGAAATGTTCATTCGAATTCGGTTTTGGTCTAAAGTGATCAAGCGCGGCACCCAACGCGGATGACTTGCGCATATCCAATTTTTCAATCAATATATGACAAACGCGTTCTTTCGATATGCCCATAGCCTATGCTATCTCTCTAACCTTGATTCGACAGTCGTCCAGTACTATTTGATGAACATTTTCGATGTTATCAGCGATTGTCGCAGTTTTTGGCCGTCCCGAACGCTCAGCCAAGCTGGTATGACCACATTTAAATTCAGCTGCCCATCTTTTTACGGTGGCAAATGATAGGGCAGAGTCTCCGTAAACAGCGTCCAACTCGATTTTAATTTGCGCAGGCGTATTGTCTTTCAAATGTAAGAATTTAATCACGGTACGATATTCAATTTTTTCCATTTTTACAAATACACTGACATCGACTGATACAAACGACTGTCAAATAACAACTGAGCCTCCAGAATGACTGAAATTTTCACAAAAGTCTTTCAAAGCATATACTATTGTAGTATTAGAATGGTTTTGACGAATAACGTCATCTTCATGTTAAGGCTCAAAACTTTTCAGACTACTCGTATGTTGTGATGTAGCGTTTTGAGTTTGCCCGTCACAAGATGCGGCTGTTCTGATTCAGAACATTACTGGGTTCTGCATCCACCCGTTTGAGAGAGGAGAGCGCAAGCGAACTCCGAGTCGCGCGAACCACATATATAATTACGCGAATTTTTTTGCTTTTATTTTTGTTATTATCGTTTTCGAGTCTGATTTTCGCGGTACTAGACTTAATTGGCGAGGTTGACGGCTACTGCAGGATTCATGTGTGACCGCGTGCCTCCCAACAACCAACGGCGATCGAATGCGAAGAAGATGCTGCCACCGGCGAAAAAGTAATCAGGTCATACCATTCTAATTAGTTGCCGACTTTTCTATATACCAAGTTCCCGTTACTTTAAGTAACACCATTACAGGGAATGCTACTGATAACGAAAGGGCAAAGCAGTGATCGAAAAGGGAGACGCCACTCCTCGCGAGGTTGCGAGGAGACCCCCGAATCGAGAAAGCTAAAAAAGCGGAGGAGATACGTAATCGAGTCGGAAGAGATAGTCACCTCCTATCGGAAGAATCGGTTAAAAAAAATCCTCCAGGATCATAAACCCGCCGAGAGATCATATCCTTCAATCTCCTGCGGAGTCGAAGAAGACGCGAGCTATCTAGGACCCGCGCGAAACCGAAGATTTATTAATTGATCGCGCCGCGGCTAATCGATACTAAGAGAGGGGATGATGACTGTGACCGTGTCGCGAGGATTCGCGAGGATCTTCACTTTCCGTTCGGTGGTGAAAAAATGTGGATGCAGGAGCCAGTTGCCGAGAGTGACGAAAATAAGAATCGAAGCAGAGGATCGAGAGAGGGTTGCCGTCTGAAGCGAATTTCATAGAATCTATTGTAAAGTCATCAATTTGCCCGCGGATCAGAAGAATCGCGCGTGGGCTAGCTCGCCAAAAGTTTCGTAAGAAAACGTTCCCCACGACCGCGAGGATTATTGCGTCATCACCGTTGTCCGGCGAGCCGGCCGCATGTCTTCCTCGCGATATAATTATCGAGTCTTCAGTCGCGTTTTTCTCTCGCCCTCGTCAACTTCTAAATAAATGTCATATTCGTGCGATTCACGTATGATTACCGCGCGCAAAATGTTGTCGTAAGAGTGAGATAAAACGTGTCGTTCGCGTTGCTGTATTAAATTACTCGATGTAACAATTTAATGTGTTTATGTGAGCTTGATTACCGTCTGGCGAAAGCACTATTGTCCGGAGTATCGTGGCTGCGTGCTTTCCGAGTGGGAATATCGTACCGTCGTTATAGTTTGTTTATAAATTTCTTTGTGTAAGTCTTTTGTCGTAACGAGATTCGAGATATTTGAAATATTATCGCACTGTGGAAGAGACGATTGAGAGTAAATGTAATTATTCGGACCGAAATTAAAGCTAATCTTATTATCAATATCTTTAATTCTTATTATCTCACTTTTATTCCTTCTTTTTTCGCGCTCCGTCCTGTGAACTCCTCGCTCTACCATTTCTGACCGAGCTGCCGGATTATTGTTTTGGCGTCTGCGGATCTAGGTTTCATTGTATAAAATCAAGCTTGCGATTTTTTGTATGTGATTGAGTGGCACGTGCTTGTGCCTGACGCCCAACTTATAGTCAAGTTATGTTTCGAGAGGACCATTCTCAGGGAGTGACGGTCACAATGTGTGTGTGTGTGTGTGTGTGTGTGTGTGTGTGGTGCGTGCGTGCGTGCGTGCGTGCGTTGCGTGCGTGCGTGCGTGCGTGCGTGCGTGCGTG